>NC_039251.1:18056346-18356346 GCF_003368295.1 Carassius auratus | reverse complement strand
GTGAGGATCTCTGTGGGCAGGGCTCAATCGGGATAGTGTCTATCAGCAGTGCTTGTTTTGGCTGCCTTCTCCCTTCGTCATCCTTCAGCAGAGTGTGTCAATCCATTCAGCACACACACACCGGGTCCGAGTCATCATGTGGTTTACATGTCCCACAAGGACACTGATAACACCACGCAGCCAAAACAAGCACTGCTGATAGACACTATCCCTGCTGAGCCCTGCCCACAGAGCTCCTCACAGACAGACTGTGATGTATCAAAACAGCTACAAGATTCACCACCCAAGTACGACTTTCTGGAAAACAGCCAGGGAAGCCAGGACAACACATCACAGCCACCGGAAACACCAGAGACACAGCCCATCTCACCAGACACATTATCCCTCTCTCCAGCATCTCCACTTATGTGCTTCTCACAGAAAATGGAGGAATTGGTGTATGTTGGGACTAAACTCTCCCACTCATTCGCTGCAAGCCCGCAGATATCAACTAAAAAATGGCGGGCCCCCCAACCACCAAAGCCTGTGGGCCCTGTT
The DNA here is from genome assembly GCF_003368295.1 of Carassius auratus. Lineage (NCBI taxonomy): Eukaryota > Metazoa > Chordata > Actinopteri > Cypriniformes > Cyprinidae > Carassius > Carassius auratus. The sequence goes on along the minus strand of NC_039251.1, from coordinate 18,355,809 downwards.
CCTATGAGAGCTCTCCGGCCGCTGCCACAACACCAGGGCCCAAACCCTCTATCTGCTGAAGGTGAACCAAAAACAACTGATAGCAGCACTCAGTGATATGTGTCGGGTCCCCGCTATAATAGCAGCAACATTGACAAATGCCTACTGAACAAGCGGGAACCCAGTCTGCCTGTAGCTTTCTCTATTTCAGTTTTATCACGTGATAGAAAGTCTAAGGCCTTCTCAAGCCGAAGGGCAAACTCATCTAATCTGCGGCCTATTATGCATCAAACTAAGATTGATGTAAAGACAGAAAGCACTGCCATCAAGCTAGCACTTTTTAACATTCGCTACTAAAAAATAAATCATTTCTAATCAATGACTTTATAACCACAAACAATCTGGATTTTATGTTTCTAAATGAAACATGGCTAGAAGACAGTTGCAGTGCAACAATCCTAAATGAAGCAGCCCCTCCTAACTTCACTTACATGAGTGTTTGCAGGACTGTTAGGAGAGGTGGGGGTGTAGCTGCTCTATTTAAAGATGTCTATCAATGCAAGCAAGTGTCATTTGGTCAGTACTTGTCTTTCGAATATCTAGGGATTGTGCTGAAAGGTGCTCCACGCATTCTGTTTATTATTATTTACAGGCCTCCAAAATACTCTCCAGCCTTTGTTGAAGAGGTCACAAAAATGTTATCAATAATTTCCTCAGAGTTTGACTGTTTTGCAATTGCAGGGGATTTTAATATTCACATAGATAATGCAGAAAACAAAACTACAAAATAAATGATAATGGTTCTAAACACCTTTGACCTGATTCAGCATGTGCATGGACCCACACAAAAAGGTGGACACACTCTGGATCTAATCATCAGTAGGGGTCTAAACATTTCATCCATTGTTATTAAGGACGTAGCACTATCTGATCACTTCTGTATTTTCTTTGATATATTGATCTCTGCTACCACTGAATCTAGATCTGTCTCTGTCAGAAGGAGATGCATAAATGAGAACACAAGTGTACTATTTATGGAGGCTATATCTTTAACACCAAGCATTTCTGCAGACTGTGTTGATTCGGCCAAAATATCAAAAAGATACTATGTCTATTTTTGAAAAAATTGATAGCAAAATTCTGGAAGACATAGTGCAGCAACTAAAATCATCAACCGGTTGTCTTGACACACTTCCCACATCTTTTTTCAAAAGTGTGCTTGACTGCTTAAAAGCAGATCTCTTAGAAGTGGTGAATGCCTCACTTCTTTCTGGGACATTTCCAAACTCCCTAAAAACTGCAGATGTAAAGCCCCTCCTGAAAAAGACCAATCTTGATAACACAATTTTGAGCAATCTTAGACCAATATCTAATCTTCCTTTTATAGGCAAAATTATAGAAAAGGTAGTTTTTAATCAGCTGAACAAATACTTAAACTCAAATGGATACCTGGACAATTTTCAATCTGGTTTCCGACCACATCACAGCACAGAGACAGCACTCATTAAGATAATAAATGATATTCGCTTAAATTGTGACTCTGGCAAAATATCGGTGCTGGTATTGCTAGATCTCAGTGCTGCGTTTGACACTGTCGATCATAACATACTACTAGAGAGACTGGAAAACTGGGTCGGGCTTTCTGGGATGGTACTCAAATGGTTCAGATCATACTTAGAAGGGAGAGGCTATTATGTGAGTCTAGGAGAGCATAAGTCTAAGTGGATGTCCATGACATGCGGAGTCCCACAAGGGTCAATTCTTGCACCGCTCTTGTTTAGCCTGTATATGCTTCCACTAAGTCAAATAATGAGAAAGAACCAAATTGCCTATCACAGCTATGCTGATGATACCCAGATTTACCTAGCCTTATCTCCAAATGACTACAGCCCCATTGACTCCCTCTGCCAATGCATTGATGAAATTAATAATTGGATGTGCCAGAACTTTCTTCAGTTAAACAAGGAAAAAACTGAAGTCATTGCATTTGGAAACAAAGATGAAGTGTTCAAGGTGAATGCATACCTTGACTCTAGGGGTCAAACAACTAAAAATCAAGTCAGGAATCTTGGTGTGATTCTGGAGACAGACCTTAGTTTCAGTAGTCATGTCAAAGCAGTAACTAAATCAGCATACTATCATTTAAAAAACATCGCAAGAATTAGATGTTTTGTTTCCAGTCAAGACTTGGAGAAACTTGTTCATGCCTTTATCACCAGCAGGGTGGACTATTGTAATGGGCTCCTCACTGGCTTTCCCAAAAAGACCATTAGACAGCTGCAGCTCATCCAGAACGCTGCTGCCAGGATTCTGAGTAGAACCAGAAAATCTGAGCATATCACACCAGTCCTCAGGTCCTTACACTGGCTTCCAGTTACATTTAGGATTGATTTTAAAGTACTTTTACTCGTATATAAGTCACTAAATGACCTAGGACCGAAATATATTGCAGATATGTTCACTGAATATAAACCTAACAGAGCACTCAGATCATTAGGATCAAGTCAGTTAGAAATACCAAGGGTTCACACAAAAAAAGGGGAGTCTGCCTTTAGTTACTATGCTGCCCGCAGTTGGAATCAGCTTCCAGAAGAGATCAGATGTGCTAAAACACTAGTCACATTTAAATCTAGACTCAAAACGCATCTTTTTAGCTGTGCATTTGTTGAATGAGCACTGTGCAATGTCCGAAATGATTGCACTATATTTTCACTGTTTTATGTTTTATTATTGTTTTATTATTATTATTTTTATGTAAAATCATTTTCTAACTGTTTTTAAATGTTTTAATCATTTTAAAAAGTTTTAAAATTACTTTTTTTATTTTTGTTATTATTTTTCTTCATGATTATTTTACTTTCTTTTATGTAAAGCACTTTGAATTACCATTGTGTACGAAATGTGCTATATAAATAAACTTGCCTTGCGTTGCCTTGCCTTGCCTTGCATGGTGTTATCAGTGTCCTTGTGGGATATGTCACCCACATTATGACTCGGACCCGGTGTGTGTGTGCTGAATGGATTGACACACTCTGCTGAAGGATGACGGAGGGAAAAGTAGATATTGTCCTTAAGCACTCTAGCACCAAGTTTGTTTGGGTGGAGGCCATCCGGTTTAAACAATTTTCTATGGCCCCAGAAAAGATTGAAGTTGTCAATGAAATTTACTCCTTTTATATTACAAGATCTTTGCAGCCATGTGTTCAGCCCAAGCAACCGTGAAAACATATTTGTTCCCCTTGCTGGGAGTAGTCCACTGATGAACAACTGAACTTTGAGTCTTCTAAGTGTTTCAAAGAGTTCACTGAAGTCCTTCTTAAGGAGTTCTGACTGCTCTTTCCGAATATCATTCTTCCCCACATGGATGATGATTCGATTTGCAGTCTTGTGCTTCATCAGAATGTTCTGAAGTTCCTTGTTCACATCAGAGACCGTTGCTTGAGGAAGGCAGCATGTTGTTGTAGTCCTGCTATGGATGTTTCTGATAACAGAGTAACCCACTATCAGAGTCCTGGGCTCGCCTGCGCTCTGAGCTGAATGCCACTGTTTGCTCGACCTTGAGCGCCTGTTAGTAGCAGTGTTAGCTGCTGTCTGATCCGATCCATGTTTAATCACATTTGGAGATTCCTCACCCACATTCATTAATGCTTCAAATCTGTTCTCAAGGGGGTGATCGAATGCCAGTATTCACAAGCCTTGTCATAGTCGAATCTGGGGTTGAGGATGCTACGGCAGCAATACGAGAAACTTGTGACAATCTGATGTCTCATGTTCCTTTGGGTCTCGCTCCCTGTTTGTGCCATCGATTAGTGTGGCGATCAGTTTTGGCTTGTTCCTCTACACTTGGTATAAACTGTTGAGATTCAGAAGATTCATGGTACTCACCCGCAGTATGCTGAGGGGGTCCATGACTAGGGTTTGATGAGTGTTCCGTCTTTTTTGGAAGTCCAGCAAGTAAGTTTGTTTCAAGAATCACAATCCTTTGTAGAAGTTTGCAGCAGTTCATGCAACAAGTAGATCCAACAGGATGCATTTTCTCTCTTCTGTTTGAATGTAGGCAGTTGTTATCCCGTCTCTGGAATGTAAGCTTCTGGCAGTGGGAGAGAAAGTTTTCTTTTTGTAGTATTATTCCAGTCCCAAAGAGATTTTAGTTTTATCGTTTCTGCCAAATATCTGTTGTTTGAGCACTGTGCTGATCTGCTGATGTAGAAATCTTAGAAAAATCAGAGAAAAGTACAGAAATAAGAAGCAAAGCGCAGAGCAGTAAGCTAGAATGTCTGAACGGTAGCAAAGCCAGAAGCAACTAAATCCCATGCTTTGAATCAGAGAGGGACGGTTGGGTTTGTCACTGGAGGAGATACATGGCTGGTTTGAGCCCTGTTGGAAATTACTGGAAATTATTTAATGTTGTTACTGCTAGCTAGCTAACGTGGTTACTTTAAAACAATCGCATAGTTTGGCATAACGCTAGTTTCTGTTATTTCAAACACTTAACTGATGTAATAGAGAGAGTTTAGAGCAATAATATTTTAGTAATCTCATCAAGTGTCGTGGTTGTTGCTATGGTAAGCTAACATACTGCCTAACCCTGAAGCACCTGTTGCCACAAGTGATTATGTTTTATAGGACTGATTTTGAAAAGTGTGAATAGAAAGTGTTAGCAAATGTGTTTTTACGCCTCTTTATGATGGTGTTCAACTTAATTATAGTTAATTCCATCCAGTCTTGTCAGTTAAATTTTTCTTTTGCTCAAACAATCTTTCATTTGTTGGTTAAAAAGCAAAGTCTTATGAACACTTTTTTATTATCAAGAGGAAGGCTTTGTATTCTACGATGAGGTTTTAGTGCCATGTTAAAAAAAAAAAAGAAATTATGAGGTCAAAATAGGCCTACTTCGAGAATAAAGTCGAAATATTATGAAATTAAAGTAAAAATGTTTCGAGAATATTTGTGATTTGCGATTTGCATCGCGCACCCCGGCCCACAGCGTGGGTGTAGTATGTTCATGAGAGGAAAGGAAGAGGACAAAGGGGTCGGCTGGACTGATGATGAATTTATTCACTCAAAATAAACTTAAACTTTATAAACACCAATGGTGACTTTTACTCTGACATCAACACAGACACGATCGCACAACACTTCCGGTTTACTCGTTCCGGTTCACACCGCTCGGATTGCTTCATATGAGACCACTTTAGTGTTGGCTTCACGATCGAGTCCCGAGATGGGCATGGCAACGCGGCACGCACCGGGTCTTAGAGACCCCGTTCTGCTGCCAAACCTTCAGCCCCTGGTCGGACCTTGCTTTTCTGCATACAGGGGTCCCCCTAGTTCAAGTGTCCAGGCATGTTGTTTTCTCAAGAGATGCCTCTGATATCGGCTGGGGTGCCATGTGCAACATGGAATAAAGCATCAGGCACTTGGACATGTCCTTGCCTGCAGTATGGCAGTATGGCTTGCTCTGTGTCACTTCAGATCGAGGCTATGCGACAAGCACATACTGATCCGCAAGGACAACACTGTGACCATTGAGTACATCAGTCACCAGGGGGGTCTACGCTTCCGTTGCATGTCACAACTCGACCGCCATCTCCTCCTTTAGAGTCAGAAGCATCTAAGGTCACTGCCAACGAGCTCTTACGACAGCCCGCCCTTCCGGGAGAATGGCGACTCCACCCCGAGACAGTCCAGCTGATCTGGAGACGCTTCAGGGATGCTCAGGTAGACCGTTTGCCTCCGGATACGTCCCACTGCCAGCTGTTCTACTCCCTGTCCGAGGGGAACCTCAGCACAGATGCGATGGCACACAGCTGGCATCGGGGTCTCAGCAAGTATCCATTTCCCCCAGTGAGCCTTCTCACACAGACGCTGTGCAAGGTCAGGGAGAACGAGGAGCAGGTCCTCTTAGTAGCGCCATACTGGCCCAGTCAGACTTGGTTCCCAGAAATAATGCTCCTTGCGAAGTAAGTAAGCTTTCCCAGTTTTATTCAATTCCCACTGTAGAGAACAGCAGTGGCGTGTTCCTTTGCCTAAACCCTGTCCTATCTTCTGCCCCAACTGGAATGGGGGGACTTACCGGCTCACATGGAGTGTATACTCTTTGTGTCTGTTGCAAGTTCACATCCTAATATTTCCTATTTTTTTTTTATTTGTTCTTATGTGTAACCCACATTTCCATCATCTGTGTGCAGCGTTGTTGGGTGTACCTGCATCATTTTGTTAATGGTTTGACTACGGCTGAAAAAGAATCATATTTTAATTATCACAATTTCTGCAGCGGGATCGTGAACAACGGGCTTAATACAAGAGACGTGGAAGACTGGGTGAATTCGCCAAAGATAGCGAGGGAGAAGAAGTCGCACCGCGACAGGACTAATGATCTGCAAAATACGGAATGGGCCAATGAAGCGTGGGGTCAACTTACGAGAAGTAGATTTAAGGGGAAGATTGAGGGTAGAGAGCCATACTTTCTGACCGCGAACATATCTAGGGCTCTTAGTTCTGCGCTTGTTAGCTGCTCTAATAGTCTGTTTCCTATGACGGCAAAGAGCAGACCTGACATTCCTCCGGGTGCGTTCGCAATGTTGGACAAAAGCATGAGCGGACGGGACACAGGAATCAGAGAGCTGGGATGTGAACAGTGGAGGCTGGTACCCCAGGCTACATTGAAAAGGAGACAGACCGGTCGCCGACGAGGGATGCGAGTTATGGGCGTATTCGGCCCAGGGAAGCTGCTCTGACCAGGACGCCAGGTTCTGGAAAGAAAGACTGCGTAAAATGCGACCAACAGTCTGGTTGGCTCGTTCGGCTTGACTGTTAGACTGAGGGTGAAAGCTGGATGAGAGACTGACAGACGCCCCAATCAAACGACAAAACTCGAAACCGGAATTGAGAAGTGAATTGTGGACCTCTGTCTGAAGAAAGTGAGCTGCCTTGGAGAACCGATCAATAACCGTGAGAATAACTGTCTTACTCGCGGACGGAGGAAGCCAGGTAATAAAAATCTAAGGCGATGTGTGACCACGGTCGAGAAGGGATCAGAAGTGGTCTGAGAAGCCCGGCCGGCGGAGAGTTCCCAGGCTTAGTCTGCGCACAGACGGAGCAAGCAGCAACGAAACGGCGCATGTCACGTTCCCGAGTGGGCACGCCGGGGTGGGCCGCCAATTTGGAAGAGTGTGCCCACTGAAGAACGGCCAGACGCGTAAGAGCGGGAATGAAAAGAAGGTTCCTCGGACAAGCGTGCAGTGAAGGAGTGTGAGCAAGAGCTCGTTTAACTTGCCTCTCAATTCTCCAGACAGTCAATCCAATGACACACCCCTCAGGGACAATTCCCTCGGGGCCCTTAGAGACTTCTGAAGAATTAAAGAGACGAGACAAGGAATCAGGCTTGGTGTTCTTAGAGCCAGGACGAAACGAAATAATAAAATCAAAATGAGCAAAAAACGAAGCCCAACGAGCCTGTTGCGAATTAATTTGTTTGGCAGAACGAATGTACTCTAGGTTCCTATGGTCTGTCCAAACGACAAAAGCAGCAGTGGCGCCCTCCAACCACTGTCACCACTCGCCTAGGGCTAGGCGGATGAAAATACGAAAAAATGAGAAAAATACGTGCACGGGTGGATTTTGTTGTCAGAGGGGGAGCGTTGAGAAAGAATGGCTCCCACGCCCACCTCTGACGCGTCAACCTCGACTATGAACTGTCAAGAAACGTCAGGTGTAACAAGGATGGGCGTGGACGTAAAGCGGTCTTTAAGGAGATCAAAAGCCCTCTGGGCGGAAATCGGACCATCTAAAGGGCGACACAAAGATGACAAGACCTGGGAAGTCTCCTCTCCAAAAACAGAATGGTAAAAACCCGTATCATCTCCTCCTTGAAGCTCTGATAATGGTTTGTACATTCAGCCTCCGCCTCCCAGACTGCCGCTCCCCACTCCCGGGCCCATCCGGTAAGGAGAGAGATGACGTAGGCGATGTGAGCCTTGCTCTTAGTATAAGTGGTGGGCTGGAGAGAAAAAACTATGTCACACTGAGTGAGAAATGAGCGGCATTCGGTGGGCTCACCAGCATAGCAGGGAGGATTATTGACTTGGGGTTCAGGAGATTCTGGAGCCCTGGAGGCAGCCGGTGGATCGAGGCGAAGATGTTGTAGCTGTCTTGAGAGGTCGGAGACTTGGGCAGCCAGGGTCTCAACGGCATGTTGAGCGGCAGACAATTCCTCCTCGTGTCTGCCTAACATTGCTCCCTGGAACGCGACAGCTGACTGGATCGGTTTTGGAGTCGCTGGGTCCATATCTGGTCAGATTCTTCTGTTATGTAGGTGAGTGAGGACCCAAATGCGGTTCAACAGAAAATAGAGACTTTAATGAAAACTAAAAAAAACAGCCAAACTTGAAAAAGTTCTCTTTGGCAGCAGTCTGGGACTGCGGATATAACGGCAACTGGCCGCGGGTCTCTTAGAGGGGACGTGGATTACGGGCTGACCGTGAGGGATGGAACTCTCTCTGCATCAGGCCAACTGGACAGATATAATGGAGAAAGCGATAAACAGAGCAGGAAGGGTTAACAAGGAGGTCACACCAGGACAAGACAGGACTGGACTCGCACTGACTCTGACAGAGTAGTAGTATGCTTCCTACGAGAAAAGCTCAAAGAAAATCTGACAAGGAGGCAACATAAGCAGAGGCAGAAATAGATGAATAATCAGAGGGAAAGGGGGAACAGGTGGGCAGACTGCAAATGAGGTAGTCAGAGAACATGATTAACAGCTGGGAAAGGAGAAAGGGAAAGTGAAAGTAACCCAAAGACCAGAAGAGGGAGACAGAGTAAAAGTAAACAGGAACCTGACAAGACAAGACATAATAGCTTCTTCAATTAACTATTGCTCAAGACACTTGTAGAAAGTTTAAGTGTAAAATTTAAATAAAATTAAATTTATTAAACAGCTGAATCGTGGGAAGGACAAACATGGCAAAGGAAAACATAAATATAATTATTGGCACACAGTACATGATAACTGATATACATGTTTTAATACATTTCTCTGATGTATGTAAGAAATTACATTACAGTGTTAATATTGAAATTCTGGTGGTGTCAGGTTGCAGTTTGCCAACTCGCTGTACAGGTCAGTGAGTATACCATTTTTCCATAGAAAGAATCACTTTGTGTTTATGGGAATGTGTTTTTAATTTATTCATGTAATCAAATTAAATATAAAACCAAAGCTATTTGACACTGCTACAGTATTAATGTTTTTATATAAAAAAAGACATAGTTTGTTATAGAAAAACGTTATGCTGAGAGACCAGAGCCTCAATTATAACATTATAGCAGGCTCCTTCTGATACTTGCACTATCACGGAAGTGCAGCGTGGGACAACACATGATGGGCGAGTACTTGTACAGACTTGTGTGTATGGGATGTGGGAGAATAAGGGTGTACTCACACTATAGCAATCTTAACCGTGCCCGAGTGTGTTTGACCCCCAAAGCCCGGTTCATTTGACTAGTGTGATCACTTCGTGTAGCACTCGGTCGCGGTTCATTTAGCCATCCTTGGCTTGGATGAAAGAGGTGGGCCAGAGAGTGGTTCAGTTGGGCTTGGGCATGGTACACATGTATTGTAAGCGCCAGAGCGTGGAACTTCTGATACGTGCAGCATGATTGTGTTAACATTTCTGAGCGGCAAAAGTGATAGATCTGTAAAGCACTATATTGTAAGAGGACCATGTGTTATCAAAATAATAAACCATAAAGTTAACAAAATGATGCACTCCACTGTGCAAAGCAAGAGCAGTTTTCTGCTGTCTTCACATGCTATGGGAAATTGCCTATTTCCCACTTATGAAGTCATGATTACGAGCATGTTGCATTCTTTTTTGTTAAAATAACAGTGAACAGTGGTTTGTGAATGTTGATGCTTAGCCTAAATTATTAGAAAATACGGGATTAGTTTCCACTGTTATGCTGATGATACTCAACTATATATCTTAACTAGATCAGATGAAACTTCAAAATTATCTAAGCTAACAGAATGTGTTAAAAATTAACATTTTATCTTATTAAATTCAGATAGGACAGAGATATAACTTATTGGAGCAAAAACAGTACACAGAATCTCGTAGATTACAATTTGCAGCTAGACAGATGTACTGTTACAGTCAAAAACCTGGGTGTTATATTAGACAGGAACTTGTCTTTGGAAAACCATATTTCCCATATTACAAAAACAGCATTCTTTCATCTTAGAAACATTGCCAAGCTATGAAACATGTTACCTGTTTATGATGCAGAAAAGCTAGTTCATGCATTCATGACCTCTAGACTGGACTATTGTAACACACTTCTAGGTGGTTGTCTTGCATCCTTAATAAACAAGCTACAGGTAGTACAAAATGCAGCAACCAGAGTCCTTACCAGGTCAATAATATATGATCATATTATCCCAATTCTAAAGTCTCTGCACTGGCTACCTATTAAGTTCTGTATCAGTTACAAAATATTATTACTTACCTATAAGACTCTAAATCAGTGGTCCCCAACCCTTTTAGCGCCAAGGACCGGTTTAATATCAGACAATATTTTCACGGACCGGGCTTTAAAGTGTGACGGATATATACACCAAAATAAAATGATATAACTGGCATAAAAACTGTGGTATATTGTATATATAATAATAAGCATGAATCCACTGAGTAATCGTATGCAACTTTATTAGCAGCGTCCTCATAACATCGCGCTAACAACATAACATGAAAAATATATAATGAGCGAGTACATCATGAATCCATTTTCCAAAGCGTGTTTTTCTCTTATCCTGAATCACGACGGTACACCTATGGTAAGTGTTTATTTTTTGACTATTTTAGTCTAGTTGGGAACGCTGCAGAGTAGCACATTACCCGTGTGACTCGCCATAGATGTAAACAGAGAGAAGTACAATAGCTACGGCTACAATGTTCTTCCACCAGACATGAGCGCCAAAAGTTACAGACTGCAGCTTTAATGTAAGTTATTTATTCTTTCTTGTGCAGCCCAGTACCAAATGACGCACGTACTAGTACTGGTAGCCTTCTACCATGCTACAGTCCATCACGCTCCCTAAGGTCACAAAACGCTGGACTTTTGGTAGTACCTAGGATAACAAAGTCCACTAAAGGAGGTAGAGATTTTTCCCATATGGCTCCCAAACTCTGGAATAGAGAGAAGTTCACACACACTCTCTCTGTTTAAATCTAGATCTAAGACTCATCTATTAGGCCAAACTTTCAAATAATGAATCTCATAATTTTGGACTGCAGTTATATCCGATTAAATGAGCATTATTATTCTTTAGCTTGGGTTAAACTAATTAATTTTATTTGGTTGGAACAGCAGCTATGCTAATTATGTCTCTATTTGTTCCTCTGTTTTGCCGTAACTAGGATTTACACAAGCTCCAGTCTGGATCCAGAACACCTGAGAAGAGATGATGCTGACCCTCAGAGGACCCCAGATGATGCTGACCCTCAGAGGACCCCAGATGATGCTAACCCAATATACAGTAAATAAATAAATAAATCCACTGCTCTCTTGTCTCCTCTTAGGCTGAGACTCTAAATAGACGGGCCCAGACTTTTACATGCCCCTAGGGCCAGGCTGTGATGTACATAAAAATAAAAAAAGGAAAAATTGTAAAACTACAGACATGTTCCTATTTATAAAGTTACAGTTTGACAGGAATACAATATAATGCAAACCTTTCATTCAGAAAGGTTCCTGTCAGGTTTTCTCTCAGGACAGAACACAAAATGACAGTTAACAAATGTATCATGTTTTAACTGGTTTGGCACGGTCTACCCAACTTTGGGCTACACTAACCCAGCGCTGCGTAGGTGTGTGAAAGTGTTCATCATTTTAACTGACAGTGAAAATGATCAAGCAGCAGAGTTACAGAAAAACTAACCAGCACCTGGATAAAAATGTTAAAGATAACGATGCAACAGGCTGAACCCAGAATTTGAGTTAAAAAATAAACCAGAATTTTTTTCTTTCTTTTTTCTTTCTTTTTGAGTGTAGTCTTATAAGCCTAATGTTTAATCTGAAAGTAATTATGTTTTGTGATTGATTAGACATGCAAATATTAGTGGCAGTAATGATTTTACAGGCATATAGTAGTGTAGAGAAATAATTTTATTAACAATTCAGGAAATGGTAGAAAACTAGTACCAGGAGTCCATGATACGCCTCATGCTCATGAATCTCATGCCACCCATATTGCTGAAGCTCCTGTACTCTCCAGGCCTGAAGTACCACATCCTGCCTCTGTAGTGGGGCTGCTCATAGAAGAGCCAGTGGCCTTCCATCACATGACAGGACTGGCATTGAGACATGCGATAACGGTCCATGATGCTGTCACAATCATCCATCATCTCGTACATTTGACCCATGAAGTTCTCCCTCTCGTAGATCCTCATTCTGTAGGATCCCCTGTACTGTAGTGGAAGAGAAGTGCATTATTTTTAAGTTTATCAAGCAGAACCAACAAAAAAATTAAAAATAAATATAGGACAATGACATAAGTTGCACTTTTGTAATTTGCATTGCAAAATAAACAATATAGTAATAATTGAGCTCACCATAGGGATCATACGACAGGACCTGATGCAGTTGTTCATTCCAAACATAGACATGTAATCAGCATAGTCTCCTCTTCTAAAGAAATACTGATTTCCCATGTAGTTGGGATGATCATACATCATCCAGCATCCACTCTCCACTCTGCAAGAGTGACAGCGGCTCATGTAGGAGGAGAAGTCACCACAGTCGCTCATACACTCATAAGAGCGACCCTGGAAGTTCCTGTCCTCGTAGAAGATCACCTGAAATATTGGTTAATATTTTAGCAATTTAAAGTGAAATATCAATTAATTTGGACTGTGTTGACATGCTAGAATGAAACTTACCTTTCCCATCATGGTTGCACTGGCTGATTCACAGTAGTTCCCGCAAAAGAGAAGCTGAAGCTGATTCTGCTTGTTGACTGACTGCTGTCACCTGTGCTTTTATACAAGACCAAGACTAAAGACTACACAGCCTCTATTGTTAGTCAATTCATGAATGTGCAAAATAGAAAAGAACACATTCTACTGTAGCTAAAGCCTAGCATCTAGATGTTCTTATTGACTTTTTTTTCATGAGTCTTAAATTTAGTTTGAAAGAATCTGGTACCGTTGAAACATAAGCATTTGCTTTTAGATTACTTCCTGGCCATGTAAATTGTATGGTTTTTGTTTGTTTGTTTGCTTCTAATATATAATATATTATAGAATCTTTTTAAGTCTGTGAAATTCCATGTTCTGTATTTATAGTCTGACTTATAGTAGTTTCTTGGCTATTTTGTTGTGTCCAGTTGTAGACTTACGTGCAGTAAGTTAAGTTTATGTAAATAAGAGTCATATTTAATATTAGTATTTTAAAAATAGCATTTAAGAGATTGAGCTGAAAATTAATGTATCAGATGCAAGTAATCACACTCAATCTCTCTCATAAAACAACATAATACAATAAGCTTTTTACTTCCATGAAGCAACTAATCATTTCTTTGCTAGTTCTAAAGTGACATTTTCAAGCTAAGGCTTTGGCCCATCTGTTAAACTCTCAAATTTAGATTTGAATCTGTGATGGAAGGGAGTAGTTCCCTATGCCAGATAGTAGATAATCAGTTGTTGTTTCTTATTTACATACTTGTCCTGTTCAACTGTTGGATAAATGCAATATTATACATATAGTGCGAATATAGAGCCACAACAATCCTACTAATGTGATATTACTAATGTGCCATTCTCCTCTTTCCCATTGCAGGTACATTATGGAGTGATTCGGCCTTTTGTGTTTTTGTTATTTCAATGACTTAGAAAACTCTTTTTCTTTGAGGTTTTTTAATTTTGATCGAAACATGAGTTTCCTCAATGTTTGCTAACATTGTGAATAGGTTTGTGTGTCTGGTACAATGGTCTCATTCTCGCAGCAATTAGATTAAATCAAGTAAACGTGTGAATATAGGAGTGTCTCTTTTATTTAGAAGAATAAAGTTTAACATTTAATCTTCTTAGGTTGGTGAGTTGCCCTGGAGTATTGTTTTATTTTTTCATGATAACGGCGAAAATGTAAATTCTCCATAGTTTTTTATTGTACAGATTAACAATTAATTAGAAACTTTAAAGTTTCTACTTTTATTTTACAGTAACAACAAAAAGCGCTTTTGTAAAATTAAGAAAACCGTCAGGGTTCGCTTTCTGCCATTTCGGTACTTTCTGAAATTTGTCACAAAAATTCAGCAAAACTCTTTGACTACTTGCCACACAGACATGAAAAATATGTCCTTGGAAAGCTTGCAGTGTCTTTGAAGCAAGACATAGAGAACAAATTCTTAAATAAAGTAATCCATGTGATGTCAGGGATACGCAGAATTCAGTTGCAGGTAACAAAAGTTTATTAAGCCCTCACTGGGCAAACAGGAAAAACAAAAGAATGACCACTCCACAGAGCAAAAGAAAACCTCTCAGCGTGGACCAGTCCAAGCGTCTTCTGTGATGCAACGTCAAATCACATCAACCAGCGCGTCATTGGGGACGCAACGTCAAAGTCACACTGAGCTGAGAATCCTTGGGACACAACGAAGGCTCACCAAAATCCCTGAATGAGAGGACAGAGTGCAGAGAGGAGCTGGGGTCAGGTCTCGGAAGATCCCAACAGAAAGGTGATGCAGGGATCGGAGGCAGAACCAGTCTAGACTGACAGGAACAGAGGGAACAGTTACAGAGGGAAAAAACAAAAATCAAAAAAACACTTGGAGCCTAAAACATAACTAGGCAGACAGGACAAGACGATCACACGCGAAGCACTAAACAATCACAACGGTCTGACAAAAGACAGAGCATGAGAGGAACTAAAATAGAGGAGAGCTAATGAGGAAAGAGTGGCTACAGGTGTGATGGAACACAGGGAATTAAGGGTAATGAGTGGGAGGGGGAAGAAACACTGACAGCAGAACACATGAGCTGTCAAAACAAAACCCATGTGTTCTGAGACTAGACACACAGACAACAAGACAAAAATACAGCAACACAAACCTAAGTCATGACAGTAATCCCCCCCCCCCCCCAGCAGCGCCACCAGGCGCAACCAGGAGGGTCTCACCTCGTCGCCGGCGGAAGTCCTCAATCAGAGTCTGGTCCAGATTATCCCGAGCCGGGATCCAACTCCTCTCCTCAGGACCGTAGCCCTCCCAGTCCACTAGATACTGGAAGCCCCGACCATGGCGTCTAACATCCAAAAGCTTTCTCACAGTGTAAACTGGAGTACCATCCACTAGACGAATGGGGGGAGGGGGTATGGGGGAAGAGACAACGGGATTAAGGGGGGACCTAAACAAAGGCTTAACCCTGGATACGTGAAAGACAGGGTGAACCCGACCAAGCGTGGGAGGAAGCTTGAGCCGCACTGCCACTGGACTCAGGACCTTGGTGATGCGACATGGCCCAATAAACCTGGGTGCCAGCGTACGAGAAGGCACCCAGAGAGGCAGGTCCTTGGTGGAAAGCCATACCTTCTGACCGCAAACGTACTGGGGAGCCGCAGTCCGGTGACGGTCAGCCGCCATTTTGATCCATCTGGAAGCCCGGGCCAAGGCCTCCTCAGCCCTCCTCCAGGTGCGCCGACACCTACGGACAAAGGCCAAGGTAGACGGGACCGCAGCTTCGGGTTCCTGTGCAGGGAAAAGGGGTGGTTGATAGCCAACAGAACATTGAAAAGGAGACATACCTGTAGACGCCACCGGGAGGGAATTGTGGGCATATTCAACCCACGACAACTGCTGACTCCAGGAGTTCGGACCCTGTGATGCTAGGCAGCGGAGAGCTCGCTCAAGATCCTGGTTGGCTCGTTTGGACTGCCCATTGGTCTGGGGGTGAAAACCTGAAGACAGACTCGTAGAGGCCCCGATCTGTCTACAGAACTCTCTCCAAAACCGGGAGACGAATTGTGGTCCTCTTTCGGAGACCACATCAACTGGAAGACCATGGATCCGGAAGACGTGGTCCACGACCACCTGAGCGGTCTCCTTGGCAGAGGGGAGTTTGGGTAAGGGGATAAAATGGGCCACCTTGGAGAAGCGGTCAACCACCGTCAGAATAACGGATGTTACCTCTCGACGGGGGAAGGCCAGTGACGAAATCAAGGGCCACATGTGACCATGGACGAGAGGGAATGGGTAGAGGCTGTAACAGACCAACAGGAGACTGGTTAGAAGTCTTATTCTGAGCACAAACTGAGCAAGCCAACACAAACTGCCTGACATCTTGGACCATGGATGTCCACCAAAATCACTGACGGATGGCAGCCAGCGATCTACGAACCACTGGATGACAGGCAACTCTGGACTCATGACCCCACCGAAGGACCTCAGGACGCAGCGCAGCTGGTACAAACAACCGACCCCCCGGACACCCCCTTGGGACCTCCCCCTCCCGTCGCTCGACATCCCAAGAAAGGGATATATATATATATATATATATATATATGGGAAAATAACTTTTAAACTACTGATAGTTTTAATCGGTCAAAATTACTTTCGGTTAACTTTTACAAGCATTTGTAGTGTCAAACTACTGCTTATATATATATATACCGTAAATGATATTGCCTCATTCCATATTGTTTAATATAGCAATATATTCTATAAACTCGATATTTACATTTACATTTACATTTATTCATTTAGTAGACGCTTTTATCCAAAGCGACGTACAAATGAGGACAGTGGAAGCAATCAAACAACAAAAAGAGCAATTATATATAAGTGCTATAACAAGTCTCAGTTAGGTTAACACAGTACACGTAGCATAGGCTTTTAAATAATATAATAAATAAAAAGAAAACAGATAGAATAAAAAAGAATAGAGCAAGCTAGTGTTACAGGTCTTTACACACACACACACATGCACAATTGCATAATAAATGAAAAGAAAATAGAATACAAAAAGATTAGAAAGGTAGTTAGATTTTTTTAAGAATAGAATTAGAATAGTGAGTGTTAAAGTTAGAGGGTCAAATAAAGATGGAAGAGATGGGTTTTAAGCCGATTCTTGAAGATGGCTAAGGACTCTGCTCGGATTGAGTTGGGGAGTTCATTCCACCAGGAGGGAACATTTAATTTAAAAGTCTGTAAAAATGACTTTTGTATTTCTTTGGGATGGCACAATTAAGCTACGTTGACTTGCTTTTTGAAGGCAAACATCAATGCCTTGAATTTTATGCGAGCAGCTATTGGAAGCCAGTGCAAATTGATAAACAGAGGTGTGACGTGTATTCTTTTTGGCTCATTAAAAATTAATCTTGTTGCCGCGTACTGGATTAATTGTAAAGGTTTGATAGAACTGGCTGGAAGACCTGCTAAGAGGGCATTGCAACAGTCCAACCTGGACAGAACAAGAGCTTGAACAAGGAGTTGTGCAGCATGTTCTGAAAGAAAGGGCTTGATCTTCTTGATGTTGAATTAAGCAAATCTGCAGGATCGGACAGTTTTAGCAATGTGGTCTGAGAAAGTCAGCTGATCATCCATCATAACTCCCAAGGCTTCTAGTTGTTTTTGAAGGAGTTATGGTTGATGTGCCTAACTTGATGGTGAAATTGTGATGAAATGATGGGTTTGCTGGAATCACAAGCAGTTCTGTCTTGGCAAGGTTGAGTTGAATGTGATGGTCCATCATCCAGTAAGAAATGTCTGTTATACAATCTGAGATGCGAGTAGCTACCGTCGGATCATCAGGATGGAATGAGAGGTAGAGTCGAGTGTCATCAGCATAGCAGTGGTATAAAAAGCCATGTTTCTGAATGACAGAACCTAATGATGCCATTCAGACAGAGAAGAGAAGTGGTCCAAGAACTGAGCCCTGAGGCAACCCAGTAGTTAGATGTTGTGACTTGGACACCTCACCTCTCCAAGATACTTTAAAGGACCTATCTGATAGGCAAGACTCAAACCACTGAAGTGTTGTTCCTGAGATGCTTTTTGCCAGTAGGGTTGATAGGAGGATGTTGTGATTAACTGTGTCAAAAGCAGCGGACAGATCAAGCAGAATAAGTACTGAAGATTTGGATTCCGCTCTTGCCAGTCTTAGAGCTTTAACAACTGAGAGCAAGGCAGTCTCAGTTGAATGGCCACTTCTGAAGCCAGATTGGTTGCTGTCAAGGAGATTGTTGTGTGTGAGAAATGTAGAGACTTGGTTGAACACAGCTCGTTCAAGTGTTTTTGCAATGAAAGGAAGAAGGGAAACTGGTCTGTAGTTCTCTAAAAGAGATGGGTCGAAGCTGGGTTTCTTAAACCAGTCTAAATGATGAGGGGAAAACACTAGTGTGGAGGGGTGTGTTGATTATGTGAGTGAGTGCAGATACAACTGCAGGAGAAATTACTTGAAGGAGATGAGATGGAATAGGATCAAGTGGGCAAGTAGTAGGGTGATTAGAAAGGATGAGTTTTGAGCCTTCTGCCTCAGAGAGTGAAGAGAAGGATGTAAATGAGTGTATGTTTGCTGGTGATATGAGCTTGACTGATTGTGGTGTGGAAAATTGTGCACTGATGTGTTCAATTTTATTAATGAAAAATATGGCAAAGTCGTCAGCTATTAGAGATGAAGCAGGAGGGGGAGGAGGAGGACAAAGAAGTGAGGAAAATGTTTTAGAAAGCATGCGAGAGTTAGATGAATTGTTAATTTTGTTATGGTAGTATGTCATTTTAGCAGTGGAGACATTAGCAGAGAAGGAAGATAGGAGTGACTGATACACATTAAGGTCAGTAGTATTTTTGGATTTGCGCCACACCCTTTCAGCAGCTCTAAGCTTAGAACGTTGTTCGCGTAGAACATCAGATAACCAAGGGGCAGAAGGGGTGTTACGGGCTGGCCTGGAAGATAAGGGGCAAGATGTAAGAGTGGAGCAGAAAGTATCAGTAGCACTGATATACCACCCAGACATATTTACCTCATGAGGTGAGTTTTTTTTTGGGATTACTAATGGAAATATTAGTGTCATTTAATGATTTTTCAAGACACTGTGTTGAAGAAGAATTATTTTATTAACAATTTAAGAAATGCTACAAATAAATACTAGAACTCTAGTACCAAGAGTCCATGATACGCCTCATGCTCATGAATCTCATGCCACCCATATTGCTGAAGCTCCTGTACTCTCCAGGCCTGAAGTACCACATCCTGCCTCTGTAGTGGGGCTGCTCGTAGAAGAGCCAGTGGCCGTCCATCACATGACAGGACTGGCATTGAGACATGCGATAACGGTCCATGATGCTGTCACAATCATCCATCATCTCGTACATCTGACCCATGAAGTTCTCCCTCTCGTAGATCCTCATTCTGTAGGATCCCCTGTGCTGTAGTTGAGGAGAAGTCAATTATTTTCACTGTCTAGTCCTGCATCATAAATAGCTATTCTGAAAGTAACCATTTTATTTCCTTATTGTCCCAAAATTCAGCTTAATGTTTCCAAATCAATGTAAATTGAATGTTTCATCACGATAACTTCTTTGAATTCATTACAAATAAGAATATTAGTGGTGCTCACCATGGGGATCATACGGCAGGACCTGATGCAGTTGTTCATTCCAAACATAGACATGTAATCAGCATATTCTCCTCTCCTAAAGAAATACTGATTTCCCATGTAGTTGGGATGATCATACATTTGTGCGTTTGGTTTAAGATATATTGTCTAGTGTTTTCTAGAACTTTAGGACATTGAGAAATGTAGCGATTGAATGTGTTACTTGACTTTTTTGTGAACAGTGTTAATTTAATTAAATAATTGTTTTTTGTTTATTTGTTGTTTTATAGGTTAAGTACAAATAAAGGTATACTACAGAGGATGTGTACAGTGTTTTATAATTTAGAGATCAGTGTTGGTGTTAATGCATAAGTAATGTGAGTTACGTAATCAGATTACTTTTTTAAAGCAACTAGTAAAGTAACGCATTACTTTTTAATTTACAAGAAAATATCTGAGTTACTTTTTCAAAAAAGTAACACCAGTTATTATTTTTTTTCAATGTATTAACTGACAAGTCTCTTGTCCCCATACTGGAAGAAAGCAGAGGCATTGTGTGTGCTGTGTGAATATGATGTAGTTCTAGACTAAATGTGAATGTCCATTAATTCATCCCACTCATAAAAAAAAAAAAATAAATAAATAAACAGATAGTATTCATCAAAATAAATTAAAACAGTGAAATGCAAACTCTGACGCAAACCTGCAATATGTTAAATCACACAAATGTATCTAATCTCATTTTATTAACTAATGTATTTTCTTCTGACCTTTGATGATCCAGTTCAGACATATTATTAAACAAAAATTACTTAAGATAAACAAACAATTGGGCGTCATTGTTTTTTTTGTTTGTTTTTTTATTGCTGAAGAGTGTTGAACCTTCTTTTCCTGTAAAAGTCATTATAATCAGTAATTATGTCCCCACTGGATGCAAGAAATGCCTCCTTTGTAATGGGTTTTTATTGGTTTTGTGTCATTGCGCTGAGACATGGCATCACAGAATGTTAAGGGGCATAACATTTCCGTCAAACGCTTGAGGTATTCGGCCAATAACAATGCACTGGATAGCAGACCAATCAGAGCGCACCTTGCTTATCAAAGTTGGCATAGCTTAAAAGAATTAGTCTTCTCGGGTCCATCCACTAAAAGCACATTTATTTTAAATTACCTAAGTCTGTTAATACCAATTATAACCTATGTCTAAGGCACTTATCAAAGTTTTGAACCCAAACCCAGTCAGGTCTCAGTCGGACCTTGGGTTTTTGGATCCAGGAGGACACGTGAAGACCGCTCATTCAATGACATCAAGTTTGAATTGGCAGCAAATGTCAGACTGTGAAAAAAAGTAAAGGTGACGTGACATGATGGTGACATGACCAAGTATGGTAACTCACAATAATAATTTGTGCTCTGAATTTGACCCATGCAAGGGCACATACAGACACACACACACACACCGTGAACAAATACCCAGAGCAGTTGGCAGCCATTTTTTTTGTCTTGCTCAAGGGCACTTCAGTCGTGGTTATTGAAGATGCAAGAGAGCATTTCCTACAATTCTTGCTAGTACTGAGAATTACATAACTATGTTAAATAATTAAACTTTATATGCCATGTTTGTCTACTGAACAGCAGATATGGAATTTTTTGTAAGCATCTATGGATTTTTTAAAATTATTATTATATCTTAATATGGCTTTTTGTTAATATTGGTGCTTTTTGCTTGTAACTAGCTGCAACCCTCACAAACAACTTGAACCACAGATGTTCATAGCGAGTTCTGTAGTGTTTCTTTAAATGTAGACTTTTTTACTTTTACATTTTTATCTAGATACTTGGACCCAAAAACATTAAACTTGACTGAATTTCATTGTATGGAAATATATATATATCATTAAAATATACCACATAAGAAAGTTTATTTATTTATTTATTTTAATTTAGCCATATGGACTTTTGAGTCATTTATTTCTGATAAATTCTAATAAAATAGAAGCACTTTTAATTTAACCAAAGGCTGTGAGGAACCAGCTTTTTTGATGCAATTTGTGTCTAGGTAGTTTGGGTTTCTTGTCTGGCTGGACCTTGTCATTTGAAAACATTTATCCCTCATGTTTACAGTACATAAGTTAGATTGCTATCTTAAAATAATATAACATAATTCAGAAATTTCTTGCAGTTCTGTTTAATTTATGAGGTGTTATTTGACTACTCATGTAAACATTATTGATATCAATGATTTTCAAGACAGAATGTTTATTGTTGTAGAATAATTATTTTATTAATATAAACTCTAGTACCAGGAGTCCATGATACGCCTCATGCTCATGAATCTCATGCCACCCATATTACTGAAACTCCTGTACTCTCCAGGCCTGAAGTACCACATCCTGCCTCTGTAGTGGGGCTGCTCGTAGAAGAGCCAGTGGCCGTCCATCACATGACAGGACTGGCATTGAGACATGCGATAACGGTCCATGATGCTGTCACAATCATCCATCATCTCGTACATCTGACCCATGAAGTTCTCCCTCTCATAGATCCTCATTCTGTAGGATCCCCTGTACTGTAGTGGAAGAGAAGTACATTGTTTTAAGTTTGTCATGTAGAAAGAACATGTAACCTAAACAAATACAATAACTGTATTGCTCTGCCTCATAAATACACATTCTGAAAGGATCCTCTATGCTTTGGCATTTTTGCCTATATATCAGCTTTTTGCTTCATGATTCCAAATAAATAAAAATTGAATATTTAATCAGAAATGGTATTAATAAAAGTATGTGTATTTGAGTTGATACAGGCAATTCATTTATGGAACTCACCATAGGGATCATACGGCAGGACCTGATGCAGTTGTTCATTCCAAACATAGACATGTAATCAGCATATTCACCCCTCCTAAAGAAATACTGATTTCCCATGAAGTTGGGTTGATCATACATCATCCAACATCCGCTGTGCACTCTGCAAGAGTGACAGCGGCTCATGTAGGAGGAGAAGTCACCACAGTCGCTCATGCAGTCATAAGAGCGACCCTGGAAGTTCCTGTCCTCGTAGAAGGTGACCTGAAAATTTTAACTTGATCTTTTAACTGATTTAAAGTTAAAGTTAACAAATAGAATCATTTAGGAGTAAAACTGTGTGAAAATTGGTGTCAGAACAAGGTTTACCTTCATGGTTGCACTGGATGATCCTAAGTAGTTCCACAAGGGAGAAGCTGAAGCTGTTTCTGCTTGTTGACTGACTGTCACCTGTGCTTTTATACTAGATCAAGACTAAAGACTACACAGCCTCTATTGTTAGTCAATTCCTGACTGTGCAATTTGGTCCATAGGCCATTCTAGTTAAAGCTTGGTATGTAGATTTTATTGTTTACATTGTTTGAACTGTAGAATTTCTAAAGTATATGTTGCGAAAATTAATCTATTAATCTATAAATGCTAAAGAGTAATAGTAATAATAATAATAATAATAATAATAATAATAATAATAATAATAATAATGAACTTTCATTCTGACAAATAGTTTTGTTCCAGATTTCCTAATTCTGACTGTGCAGATTATTTTTGTTATTTAAATTTTTTTGGTTGTGGTGGTGGGGGGGGGGTGTCAATGATACTTACAGGTGTTTCCATATGACCTCATATCTTTGTGAAGCTTGGCTGTATTATACTGGCCTGGTTGTGTGATAAATTGTTAATTTCATATTATGTAACTGGAAATCACTTACTTGTTTTGACAAGCTCTCATCTGAACAGATTATTAAATATAGTGTCTGTGAGTGAGCGAACTGTATCTTTTTAATATAGATTTTTTTTTTAATCAGATTTTCTGATTTGTACGATATATACATATTTTTCTTTTTGCTGTACCCCTACAAACAAGGAAGGGACAGGAAAGGAACAGGAACGGAAAAAGAAAACAGGAACTCGAAATGCGAGGAACTCGGAATACGAAAGACTGGGTACGACAGGAAACGGAAGAAAAGGACTCCATGCAGACAACAGGAAAAGACTGGTTAATATAGGGAGGCTAAAGACTAATAAGTGAAGGCTCCTGGTGCAATTAGCAGGAGTGCAATTACTGTGATGAAGGGACAAGGCTAGTGTGTATTGTAGTGCCTACGTTGAGGTGCCTAAGGGGAAGTGATCCCACTAGTGGACCCCCAGGGAAACAGAGACCAGACAACGTGACATTAGAGCAAGAGCAGTCTGGTAAGGCAAGTCTGAAACAGAGAACATGAACCAATTAAGGGTAGCCACGACAGGATCAGTCGACCGCACAGAGAGTTCGGCTGAGACGTGATGAGGCTCTGGAAGTTCCGCAGAGGCGAGGAGAAGCTCTAGTAGTTCAGCAGAGATGTGGAGAGGCTCTGGTAGCTCAGCAGAGACGTGGAGAGGCTCTGTTAGTTCAGCAGAGACGTGGGGAGGCTCTGGTAGTTCCACAGAGATGAGGAGAAGCTCTAGTAGTTCAGCAGAGACGTGGAGAGGCTCTGGTAGCTCAGCAGAGGCGTGGAGAGGCTCTGTTAGTTCAGCAGAGACGTGGGGAGGCTCTGGTAGTTCCACAGAGACGTGGAGAGACTCTGGTAATCCCATGGTGTTAAGACTGGATTCCAGAAGATCAATGCTGCCTTGACTCTGCTCATGAAGATCATTGGTGACTTCCATTTGTTCATGAAGATCATTGGTGACTTGCATTTGTTCATGAAGATCATTGGTGACTTTCCTTTGCCCATGAAGATAGTCAGTGACTTGACCTTGCCCATGAAGAACCCTGGTGACTTGACCTTGCCCATGAAGAACACTGGTGACTTGACCTTGCCCATGAAGATCACTGGTGACTTGACTTTGGTCATGAAGAATACTGGTGACTGGACTTTGTCCAAGAATTTCACCGGTGACTTGGCTTGACTCCGGAGTGTCAACGGTGACTAGCCCTGACTCTGGAAAGTCAACGGTGACTAGCCCTGACTCTGGAAGGTCAACGGTGACTAGCCCTGACTCTGGAAGGTCAACGGTGACTAGCCCTGACTCTGGAAGGTCAACGGTGACTAGCCCTGACTCTGGAAGGTCAATGGTGACTAGCCCTGACTCTGGAAGGTCAACGGTGACTAACCCTGACTCTGGAGGGTCAACGAGAACCTGACTCGACTCTGGAGGGTACACGAGCACCTGACTCGACTCTGGAGGGTCAACGGGAACCTGACTCGACTCTGGAGGGTCAACGGGAACCTGACTCGACCCAGGAGGGTCAATGGGAACCTGACTCGACTCTGGAGGGTCAACGGGAATCTGACTCAACTCTGGAGGGTCAACTGTGGCTGTCATTCTGTGCAGAGGCACTGGACAAGCAGCCATCTTGTGCCATGACTCTGGACCGGCGGCCATCTTGGGCCACCAGGAGGCCAAGGTGGCCATTTTGGGCAGTGGCGCTGGGCCGGCGGCTATCCTGGAAAGTGGCGCTGGGCTTGCAGCCATCTTGTGCTGTGGCGCTGAGCTGGTGGCTATCTTGCATCTGGATGCTGAGCTGGCGGCCATCTTGCATTGTGGTGCTGGGCTGGTGACCACCTTGTGCTATGGTGCTGGGCTGGCAGCCATCTTGTGCAGTGGCGCTGGACTTGCGGCCATCATGGGCAGCGGCGCTGGGCCGGCGGCCATTCTGCGCAGCAGTGCTGGGCTGGAGGCCATCTTGTGCAGCCGCGCTGACTCGGCAGACGTACTCCTCCTCTCCCCTCTCCGTCTGCAATGGTGAGACGGCGGCTCCGATCCGTCCCTCACGAGCCCAGGGTCGAAGGGTGGCCATGGTGGAGAGCGATGCCGGACCTCCTCTCGACCACTCACTCCTCTGCGACCTCCCCTGGTCCCACGAAACACGACCAGATGGGTTCCCTCAAAACCACTCCTTCTCTCCCGCTCGGTGGCTGGGGAGGAAACATCAGAAAACATACCAATGGATCTTATCTTGATGGAGTCCTCCGTGACGTTCGGGACCCAGTGAAACACAGGGAACGAGAGATCCAAATGCAGTAAGTTTTTATTAGAGTAATCCAAATCGTAAGCCAAACAAGCCAGGGTCAAAACCAGAAACAATCCAAATAAACAAACAAGGAAGGCACAGGAAGGGAACAGGAACGGAAAAAGAAAACAGGAACTCGGAATGCGAGAAACTTGGAATACGAGAAGACTGGGTACGACAGGAAACGGAAGGAAAGGACTCCATGCAGACAACAGGAAATGACTGGTTAATATAGGAAGGCTAAAGACTAATAAGTGAAGGCACCTGGTGCAATTAGCAGGAGTGCAATTACTGTGATGAAGGGACAAGGCTAGTGGGAATTGTAGTGCCTATGGTGAGGTGCCTAAGGGGAAGTGATCCCACTAGTGGACACCCAGGGAAACCGTGACCAGACAGCGTGACACCCAATCACCCTCATTAAGCCATGTCTCAGTCATAAAAAAAAAGTCCAGGCCATGTGAAGAAATCAGATTGTTAATTAAAAATGTTTTATTAGTAATAAACCTGATACTTATCAAGGCCATCTTCACAGACAAATCAACAGAAGCCTTATTTGATAAGTTCCATATCATAGAATCATATTCCATAGAATGAAGGTTATAAGAATTAACCCCCCTCTGCTTAGAATGCCAAAGAATAATTTTGAATCTTGATTAAACTTCCCGACATGGGAACAACTGCAACCAGCTCAGAGTATCTTATCTCCCAGAGTCGAGGTGAGAGATACTGGAATGCAAAGTTGAGGTCATCCACCACTGAGATTGCATGTCCAGCCAGACCAGCAGTGAAGGCACACGCACGTGCAGTAGTCAGTCTCACCAACATGCCTCCTTTCATGAGCCCACACCAGTCCTACAAAGCACACGCCATGACCGGGGATCGCATGTCTAATGGCCACCCGAGTGCCAACTTAAAGCCACAACATCTGACTTTCTAAGACTTAGCAGGAGCTCACGCTCATACACGTGAAGCCAGTTGACTTGGTACACAAGCAATAATGAAAACAGGACAAGAACAGGTAACACGTAGAACACACACAAAGATGGCATGCCAAATTACACACAGGTGCCATCTTAATAAAATATTTGCATTCCACATGGTCGGATGATCAGTCTGGTTGTAGAGCTCTTTCCACCGGTGATGCAGGTTGCGTGCAGTGGGGAGGGCATAAAGTTGCTTTCTGATAAATCAATATGCTGGCTCCTTAGAGTGGACCAGCTCCTAAGAGAATCCTTAGAGTGTTGACCAGGCAGCTGGGTCAGATGGGTTTTCACAGGGTCCTTTGCAGTCTGACTGCATGGGTGATGAGCCATGTGGTTCAGGTACTGTCTGCTTATACTTTTGTGGAATGGGGTACACTGATTTCAGACTTGCGAGAGTCAGATGAGGTCCATCAATGCTGGGTCCTTTGCAAATGAAGTGCAACTGAATGAGATATAAAAGGTTTACTTGCAAGAGCTGAACCTTGACTGTCTTGAAGTCTCTTTCATTGTCACTGTGGTGTGTCTGTTAAAGTCCGTGTGACCCAGTGGTTGCTGCCAACTTTATTCCAGTATGGTGGATACTTTCCAACTGAAACGGAATATTGAGTTGAGGGCGAGGGTTTATATTTGCGCTCCTCCTCTCATCTCTCACTCATATTAATATAGGTGGTGTACGCAGATTTTAAAATATATATTTTGCAAAATATACAGGCATGTTAACACCTTAAGCACATTATTTTTGATGCTCTGACTAAAGTGTGCATTGGCTTGTGATGTACATGAATGACGTGATATGCACCTGTAGTAATACAGCTGCTCTGCTCATGTTCATCTTCAGTTCTCTTTTCACAGCAGTTCAGTCAGTGTACTGATGGAGTAGTGAATAGGTGAAGTGAATGCATTGCAGTTTACTGGTCACTGGAATGCTACTGTGCCATTGTTAAATTATTCTTCATTCACACCAGTCTGTTATTATGGTACAGTGGGAATAGGATGGTCTATTTATTATTATAATATGCATTCTTTATATTATGAGAGGATGGCCTGTTATCTTACTGTAGTACAACAGAACTTGCAGTAATAATTGTTCATTACTTTTTAGATTCTTAACATTTAACACTAGGATTTGAAAATTAAAATCTTTATTTGCATTTTTCACACTGCTGGTGAGCAAGAGAGAACAGTCGTAGGCCTAATTTCTATGTATAGAACCACATAGTATATTTAAATTTTATTTTACAAAAGTTCAAAAAGTGCTACAGAAAAAAAACACAGATCCTAAAATCATGGAAATTACTTACTTGAAAAAACATTTTGTCATTTCTAACAAAGACTGTATTATATGACTACTGTATAAACCTCAGTCCACCTAGAGACCTTCTACAATTTTTCAAATACTTAAGCACTCTCAGATACAGAAAACATTTTTCGATGGTTCTTGTAATGTGTTACTTTGTTCTTTAATACTGTACTGTATATTTGCTTGTATGTTGTTTCAACATGCAAAATTTTGTTACAGCAGTTATTCATTCTTAACAAACAATTGTTTTGATTTATTATTATTTGTAAATTAAAGTACTTGAGTAATTTATCAAAATTGAACATACAAATTTGATATTCAAAGTCTGAAAAAAAAAATGCTTTAGAATTGGATTGTAATTTCTAGAATCAGCATTAGATCCTAAAATTCCACTCCATAGTAACTGTATTTCTTTCATTTCAGGACAGCAAGTAGGTTAGAAATATATTTGTTCTAAAATCATAGATATTTCCTAATCTAGAGAAAATATGGAAGTAGTTTTGGGAAGTTTGGGAAATAAAGATTTTACATTTTGATTTGTGTTTTGTGGATTTTCTTTTTGTGATTAGTGGAATTAATGATTTTCAAGACATTGTTTATTGTTGTAGATAAATTATTTTATTAATATAAACACTAGTACCAGGAGTCCATGATACGCCTCATGCTCATGAATCTCATGCCACCCATATTGCTGAAGCTCCTGTACTCTCCAGGCCTGAAGTACCACATTCTGCCTCTGTAGTGGGGCTGCTCATAGAAGAGCCAGTGGCCATCCATCACATGACAGGACTGGCATTGAGACATGCGATAACGGTCCATAATGCTGTCACAATCATCCATCATCTCGTACATCTGACCCATGAAGTTCTCCCTCTCGTAGATCCTCATTCTGTAGGATCCCCTGTACTGTAGTGGAAAGAAGTCATTTATCAGTTTTTTAGCCAAAAAAAAAAAGTTTAAAATGAATCTATTTATGTGTATATGTTATCTCATGAGCTTAAACTGAGCTCACCATAGGGATCATACGGCAGGACCTGATGCAGTTGTTCATTCCAAACATAGACATGTAATCAGCATATTCGCCCCTCCTAAAGAAATACTGATTTCCCATGTAGTTGGGATGATCATACATCATCCAGCATCCACTGTGCACTCTGCAAGAGTGACAGCGGCTCATGTAGGAGGAGAAGTCACCACAGTCGCTCATACACTCATAAGAGCGACCCTGGAAGTTCCTGTCCTCAAAGAAAGTGACCTGAAAATTCAAGTGTAATATTTAGTGACATAAAGTACCAATTCAGTATTTCAAAGCGAAACTTTGTGGAAATGGGTGCTGGAACAAGGTTTACCTTCATGGTTGCACTGACTGATCCTCAGTAGTTCCACAAGGGAGAAGCTGAAGCTGATTCTGCTTGTTGACTGACTGACTGTCACCTGTGCTTTTATATAAGACCAAGACTAAAGACTACATGGCCTCTATTGTGGGGCAATTCCTGACTGTGCAAGTTGAAACAGAGGTCATTCTAGCTAAAGCTTGGTATGTAGACCTTAAAAAGCTTAGCATTTAAATGTATTAGAACAATACAAGTATATTGGTCAAAAAGAATGTGATTCAACAGATAAAATCTTAATAAATTATAGTAATACTTTACAGTAATGTTCAATTTGTTTACATTAGGTTATGCTTTAGATGTCATGAACTAACAGAGATTTTTTTTTTTAATCAGTTTAATTGTAAATTGGTAACACCATTCTTAATGCATCATTTAATCATAAACATCATATAATGTTAATGTAAACTGTTGTTGAAATGCTAATGAATGTGAATTGTAGAAATGAAATATTCACTTCACCAAAGGGCACTTTATTTTGTTGCATATAGACTATTGTGATGGTTCAGAATCCTGTTTGAAATTAGTTTTAGTAAGTAGATTTGTGCACAAATGCAACCTGTATAGTCATAAAATAATAGGGCAGCTGGGGAACAACACAGGTTAAGGTAAAGCTTAAGCTTGTATTTTCATCACGTGGTTGTCGTTTTAGATTGAGAACCTCTGGCTATATGGAATAAGGTTTTTTTTTTTAATGAGTATGCGTTCTGTATCCTTAGCTCTGTCCATCCACAGAAGGGGCTTTGTTTTGAGAAAAAAGTAAAGAGACCAAACCTAGTGAGTAATGCTAAATGGCACATAACTGATGCTAATTTTGGGGATTGGTGGTGAAAACTGGAATTATTTAAGGTGCAGTATATTCCCCTTATTATGTATATAAATAAGTCTTGATCAAACTAATGAAAGATTACAAAAGAATTAAGTTATTTCAAAATAACTTTTTCAAAGACATTTTTAATGTAAAATTAATTGGAAAGAAATGGAGAATGATTGGAAGTTGTATTTTCAAACTTCGAAGCATTGTTAATACAAATGATTGTGTTCTTCCTTTACATAAGTGAACATGTTGACGTATTGTGTTCCTTTTGATTTATGCCTTGAATTTTTTTACTTTTTCATATTATTTTTCAAAAAGTCAGATGTAGCATCCCACTGGCTGACAATCATAAACATTCACTGACTGCACTGTACATACAGTTTATAAGTACATTTATTTATATTTAAATAATTTGCCAATGATGATTCAAACGTACGATTTAGCAGGGTAGAGTAGGCTTGTTTGTTGTTTCTCAGATCACAAATGCAGACATGGTTTTATGTTTGTGCAGAGCGATGCACAATGCGTATTAAGACAGTGTAAGTCATTATAATCAGTAATTATATCCCAACTGGATGCAACAAATGTCTTGTTTGTAATGGGTTTTATTGGTTTTGTCTCTCCTAGTGTTGTCCAGATCACAAACAAATCTTTATTTTTAGCTGGATCTTCTTATTGAACCAGTCGAACCAGTTCACCAAATTGAGCTAAATCATTTGAAATGGTTTGCTTCTCCAGTACGCACTAATCCACAAAGTACTTAAGTTATTTGGTTTAGAAACATGCCTTACACTCCCTCTGACACAAAATAAACCAATATCCCAAGTCATTCAGTTACTCCTACATTGACTGAAGTGCTAAATGAGAACCGATGATGGGATGTGCACAAGCAGAGCAAGCAAGTCTCATGTTGCTTGCCTGGGAGACGGCATAGTATGTTAAGGGATGCAACATTTCCATCACATGCTTGAGCCATTCAGCCAATCATAACACACTAGATAGATGGCCAATCAGAGCACACCTCGCTTTTCAGACCGATGAGCGTTGTAAAAATCAACAAACTTCACAAAGCGGGGCATAGAGGAGAAACAATAATGTGCATTATATGGAAAATGTTTTTTTTTTTTTTTTACCTTAAAGGAAAACTCCGACTTTTTGGGACTTTAGCTTATTCACAGTATCCCCCAGAGTTAGATAAGTCCATACATACCTTTTTCATTTCTGTGCGTTCTGTGTGTTATTCGACGCACCCACCGCTAGCCTAGCTTAGCACAAAGAATGGATGTAATTGCCGGCAGCCATATCACCCTGAAGACCAAGACCGGTTGCCCACTGAAGCTAAGCAGGGCTGAGCCTGGTCAGTACCTGGATGGGAGACCTCCTGAGAAACTAGGTTGCTGCTGGAAGAGGTGCTAGTGAGGCCAGCAGGGGGTGCTCACCCTGTGGTCTGTGTGGGTCCTAGCGCCCCAGTGTAGTGATGGGGACACTATACTGTCAACGAGCACCGTCCTTCGGATGAGACGTTAAACCGAGGTCCTGACTCTCTGTGGTCATTAAAAATCCCAGGATGTCTTTCGAAAAGAGTAGAGGTGTGACCTCGGCATCCTGGCTAAATTCGCCCATTAGCCTCTGACCATCATGGCCTCCTAACAATCCCCATATCCGCTGATTGGCTTCATCACTCTGTCTCCTCTCCACCAGTAAGCTGGTGTGTGGTGGGCGTTCTGGAGCAATATGGCTGCCGTCGCATCATCCAGGTGGATGCTGCACACTGGTGGTGGATGAGGAGATACCCCCTGTCTATGTAAAGCGCTTTGAGTGCCAAGAAAAGCGCTATATAAATGTAAGGAATTATTATTATTATTATTATTATAAATGGATACTGTTAGCATAGTAATCCCAATAAGTGACAAAATAATGCAAACATTTTCCTATTTACATGTTGTGATCTGTATAGTCACAGCGTGTACAAATAACAAGGCTATATGAGACAGAGCCCATTTTTAATCGTATAAATACTGGGAACTATATTCTCCCTAGGCGTAGGAGCACAGCTAAAGTTACTTGGGCAGAGTGGCTACTTGGGCGGAGTGATTAGCGCAGTACCCGAGATGCGCAGTGGTGAGGAGCAGAGTGTTCGCTCAGAGTTGGAGTAATAGAGTCAGCAATCACTAGATAGTAAATTTATATTGTACAATCATGGGTGTTCTCTGTATTGTAAAGAGCTGTGACAATAAACAGGGTAGACCAGGTAATACTATGATGTTTCACAGAATTTCAACCAAAAACGCTGACCTGATGAATCGATGGCTCCTTGTTCTGGGTATAGTTCCAAACACACCTGTAAACACCATCACAAAGTATTTAGTTTGCTCTGAACATTTTACTGTAGACGACTATTTTGAAAAAAATGCAAGTTGCCACACGGACCATGAAACACGTGCTAAAGGATACAGCCATCCCATCGATAATAAAGACAGGACAAATTGGATCACCTGTTGCTGCGGTAAGTGTTCCGTTATGTTTTGAGATGACTAACATTTGCCATACTGTAACAGTGCCATGCTAATGTATTATAACCTTAGTAGTGACACTTTTAAGTGAATAGGGGCTCCTATTCGTTTTCTTACACAAACCGCTCGTTTCGTGTCTTAGGTCATCAATGTGTACTTACGATGGGGAATTGTTTAATTTGGATTACTCTGTGCATGCTCTTTGAGGTGGTGACCATAGACCTCCATTATATGAGTCACAGACAAGAACGGTTTGACCTAAAAATATCAAAATGGGAAATACTGCGGAAATACTGCGGAAACAAAGAAACCTACATCTTGGATGTCCTTGAGGTAAGCTAAAACATACCAAAATGTAATTTTAAAGTGAACTATCCATTTAACATTAGAAGTCTCCTCCCTAAAATTCACTGCACTGACACACTCAGCTAACCCTGACATCTTAGCTGTGTCTGAATCTTGGCTTAAGAAATCCATCCATCTGCTAAAGGGGGCAGAGTTGGATTCTATTGCAGAGATAACCTACAATGTTCCATTGTTCTATCTAGGTCTGCCCCCAAAATGTTTGAGATCTTAATTTTAAAAATCCACTTTTCCAAAGATAAGTCGCTTACAGTAGCTGCTTGTTATAGACCTCCTTCTGCTCCCACTTGTGCTATAGATATATTATGTGAATTGATTGCCCCATATTTATCTTCTGAGTTCTTACTATTAAGGACTTAAATTTGGACATATTAAACATCTCAAAAAATATACAGTCTAAGCTGGATGCACTCAACCTGATACAAATGATTAATGAACCCACTAGATACAATTTAAAATCTGAAAACAAAATCACTTTAATTGATATAGCACTGACTAATATGCCTTCAAAATATACTCCAGCGGTCTTCTGTCAGGATCTAAGTGATCACTGTCTCATCGCATGTGTTCGTAATGGGTCTGCAGTTAAAAGACTTCCTCTTATCACCATAAAATGCTCTCTAAAGCACTTCAGTGGACAAGCCTCTTTAATAGATCTTGCCCATGTATCCTGGAAGGACATTGACCTGATACCATATGTGGAAGATGCATGGTTCTTTTTTAAGGATGCTTTTATTTCTATCCTGAATAAGCATGCTCCTTTTAAAAAGTTCAGAACTAAAAAGAGATATAGTCCTTGGTTTACTCCGGAATTGACTGCCCTCAGCAGGCACAAAAACATTCTATGGCGGACTGCAATTAATCCTCATGATATGCAGCTTTTTAAGGAAACCAGAAACCAATACACACAGGCAGTGAGGGAAGCTAAGGCTAGCTTCTATGAACATAAATTTGCTTCTTGCAGCTCCAATTCTAAAAAGTTTTGGGACACGGTCAAATTAATAGAGAACAAGAACACCTCTGCACAACTGCCCACGGCTTTAAAGCTAGGAGACATTGTCACCACCAACAAGTCCACTATAAAAGAGGGATTCAATAAGCACTTAATTATGGCTGGCCATGTATTCCACCTGGCTGCATCTACCCGGCCCAACCATACAGCATCTACGTTAACACCTGGTTCTAACCACCCACAATTCTCTTTTGCTGAAATTTAAACTGAAGATGTCTTGAGAGAGCTACAAAACCTCAACCCACACAAATCAGACTTGACAATTTGGACCCCTTCTATTTGAAAATATCGGCTGCAATTATTGCTTCACCCATTACCAGCCTGTTCAATCTCTCACGTGTTTTATCAGAGATACCTAAAGACTGGAAAGTTGCTGCAGTTGTTCCCATTTTCAAAGGGGGGGACCCTACAGACCCAAACTGTTACCGACCCATCTCCGTCCTGCCCTGCCTTTCAAAAATCAAGTCAACAAACAGATAATAGGTAATCTCGAGTCACATCATTTCCTCTCTGATATGCAATCTGGCTTCAGAGCTGGTCATGGGTGCACCTCAGCAACACTAAAGGTCCTAAACAATGTTATAACAGCTCTTGACCAAAAACAACATTGTGCTGCTGTTTTTATTGACTTGGCCAAAGCTTTTGATTCTGTCAATCACAGTATTCTTATTGGAAAATTTAAGGCCCTGGGGTTTCTCAAACACGTGCCTTTCTTGGTTTTCTAATTGTTTCACTGACAGATTTCAGTGTGTTAAGTCTGAGGGTCTGCTGTCTGAGCCTCTGGCTGTATCTATGGGGGTGCCCCAGGGCTCGATTCTTGGCCCGATGTTATTCTCTGTTTATATTAATGATGTCGCTCATGCTGCGGGCAACTCTCTTATTCATCTCTACGCAGACAACACCGTTCTGTACACTTCAGGTTCAACATTGGAAAACATTTTAGAAAAACTCCAAAAGAGTTTTGAAGACATTCAGTTAGCCTTCTGTGAGCTTCAATTGTCTTTAAACTCTAGTAAAAGAAAATGCATGATTTTTAATCGGACACATTCTGTATCTTCGGGCCCAATAAACATCACCACCCTGAATGGGTCTAAGCTGGAATATGTGGTGAAATACAAAAAACTAGGGGTCTGGCTAGACCCCTCACTTTCCTTTCAAAATAAAGCTTCATTTACTCTTCCTGCAAAACAGGCCCTTGTGAAAATGAACATCATCCCAATGCTTGACTTTAGTGATGTTGTCTTCAGAACTTCTTCTAATTCTTTACTCAAGAAATTGGACATTGTTTACCACAGTGCTATACTCTTTATTTCTAAAGCCCCATACAACACCCACCACTGCACTCTTTACTCACTAGTTGGATGGCCTTCGTTACACAACCGGCGCCTAAATCACTGGTATCAGTTAATTTACAATGCCATATTAGGCAAAACACCATCTTACCTAAGTACTCTAATAACCACATCAGTGCCTGTATTGAACCTGCGTTTGAGTAAATATAGACCCATCAAAAGCCCACACGTCTTTTGGCCACTCTTCTTTTACATTTTATGCTGCAAATGATTGAAACACTTTACAAAAGTCTCTCAAATTAGAATCTACTGTTTCGATCACTACTTTTAAAGTTTTACTCTCAAATTTACTGACGGACCATTGTACAGTACACATTGATGCTCTTTGTGAACAAAGCCTTATTATGTATTTTTTTCACATTCAACTGAATGGCTGTCATTGCATTTATTTGCCCATTATCAGTGTATCTTGGACTATACTATTATCCTACTGCTATTTTTCTTGCACTGCCATTTTACATTTTTAAACTATTAGGTTTTCAATTTTTTATTTGTATACATTGTCCAGTATTTTTAACTGAATCTGAATGTCTTCTATATTTATGACTGTGTATTTGAATGTCAGTATGTTATGTGTAACTTCATGTTGCCTTGTACGTCTTATCTTGTCCAGGTCGCAAATGAGAACCTGTATATATATATATATATATATATATATATATATATATTAGTGGCATTAATGATTTTCAGGACGATGTTTATTGTTGTAGAGAAATTATTTTATTTATTAACACTAGTACCAGGAGTCCATGATGCGCCTCATGCTCATGAATCTCATGCCACCCATATTGCTGAAGCTCCTGTACTCTCCAGGGCCAAAGTGCCACATTCTGCCTTTGTAGTGGGGCTGCTCATAGAAGAGCCAGTGGCCTTCCATCACATGACAGGACTGGCAGTGAGACATGCGATAACGGTCCATGATGCTGTCACAATCATCCATCATCTCGTACATCTGACCCATGAAGTTCTCCCTCTCATAGATCCTCATTCTGTAGGATCCCCTGTACTGTAGTGGAAGAGAAGTCATTTCAGTTTATCAGCCAAAAAAAAGTTAATAGTAAATCTATTTATGTTAATTTGTTATCTTACGAGCTTAAACTAAGCTCACCATAGGGATCATACGGCAGGACCTGATGCAGTTGCTCATTCCAAACATAGACATGTAATCGGCATAGTCTCCTCTCCTAAAGAAATACTGATTTCCCATGTAGTTGGGATGATCATACATCATCCAGCATCCACTCTCCACTCTGCAAGAGTGACAGCGGCTCATGTAGGAGGAGAAGTCACCACAGTCGCTCATACACTCATAAGAGCGACCCTGGAAGTTCCTGTCCTCAAAGAAAGTGACCTGAAAATTCAAATTTAATATTTTAGTTATATAAAGTGAAATACATCAAATAAAAAATAAATAAAATACAATAAATAACTGTGTGGAAATCGATGTGGAAATCAGTGCTGGAACAACATTTACCTTCATGTTTGCACTGACTGATCCTCAGTAGTTCCACAAGAGAGAAGCTGAAGCTGATTCTGCTTGTTGACTGACTGTCACCTGTGCTTTTATACTAGACCAAGACTAAAGGCTACCAGGCCTCTATTGTTAGCCAATTCCTGACTGTGCAAGTTGGCATAGAGGTCATTCTAGCTAAAGCTCGTCATGTAGTTCTTAGCACTCGCATTTATTAAAATACTTCAGAAGTTTAAACATTTATAGTATTCTGTATCAATAACATAATTACGAACAAAAGAATAACAAACAACCCAAAGTTATTTCTCTCAACTATTTCTGTGATATATTCAGAGTTAAAAAATGAGCTTAGCTTTAGTTACTGACCTCATATGTAGTTTTATAAAATACAGCACTTCTACTGTTATCAGTACTTTTATACAATCCATAATTAATGTTTTTGATGTTGTGGGGAAGCTTGCCACTTATATTTTGTTTTGCAAATGTTTTTTCAGTGTTTGGTATATACAGTCATATCCAGTGTCATACAGTGTCCCTTTGCTAAATTCTCCCTTAATGTTGTTGATGACTGATTTATATCAATAACTCAAGGACAGACAAAATGCAAAAAGTATTTCTTGTTTGTTGTTTGTTCTATATGTTTTTCCTTCTTCACACTGTAAACATTTTAGATTTTTGAAAAATACAAACATTGTGTTAAAGCCAGTTAAACATATTTCACACCAATAAAATCACTTACATTTGCACCAGTTTAAATCACTGATAGTAACCTAACATCATTTAATTTACACCCTTAAAAACAAAGGTGCTTAAAAGGTTCTTCACAGCGATGCCATAAAATAAAAATTTTTGGTTCCACAAAGAACCATTCAGTCAAAGGTTGTTTAAAGAACCATCTCTTTCTTAACTTTTTATAATCTGAAGAACCTTCTTTTGCCAACAAATAAACTTATGTGGAAAATAAAGTTTATTCAGATGTTAAAGGTTCTTTATGGAACCATTTAGACAATAAAGGTTCTTCTGTGGTATCGTGAAGCACCTTTATTTTTATTAATAGTGTATGTACTGTACTGATTTAGGTCATTGTAGCATCAGTCATAACAAAAAAGTTCACAGTGCCATAGTGATTGTGATGTAAGAAACATTAGGAAATTTTCTGTTCACTTAGACTGATATATGAGTTGTAATTGTTATCAAATGAGGCTTTTCTCTTTTAAGTTGACTGTGAGAAGCATTTTTATTTGCAAATTATAGTTTATAATCATGTTACTGCTTCTAAACATGCTATGCAATGTCACAAATAATTCCAGTCTACATAACAATATTTGAGATTACACTAATGTTTTTATTAGCCTGTGCTCTCTATCAACTACGTATTGCCCTTTTGAGGCCTTTCCCTATCAGCATTATATCAGCATTTAAAAAGCATGACCAGCCACCACCAGCATTTATGATCATTTTGACAAAACTTTAATGTCTCCCAGAACATGCAGTATGTCAAACGAGTGTGTGCTTTTAAGCAAACCCATTTTATTCTAGCTTCATGCTTTCCTTTTTTATCAACACTTAAACGCGCAGTATGGAATTTTTGGCCACCAGGGGTCACTCAATCAAAATAATAACATAAGACGTACTTTGATGACGTCGGGAAAGAGCGTAAGGCTCATGGGAGTTGTTGTTCATTGGAACATGCGCTCTGTCGCTCCCTATCATTCCTCACTCATTCTAACTTAGTATTTTGACAATCAAGTCTTTTCAAAAGGAGAGATATAGACGGTTTCAACGGCAACAACATAAACAAACGTTACTGCGCATGAGCGCTTTTGTGGACCTAACTTAACTTCCGGTAGACTTCCAAATAGAATCAATAACAACAGCCAAGTCCCTCTAGAGTAGATATTTTTTGATAACAAACAAAATGTTTGCTGTGTGGATCAGGCGGACTTAATGAAAATGCAATTCATTATTTGCCAACAGTAGATGTTTTAAAGCATAGACATAAAGCGCGAGAAATAGAGGTTTCCCCAGTAACAGCTGTAAACGAAGCAGAGCTGGTACGCTCATACGCTGCTATCAGGCATATAACATGCAAGTCTTCCTTCAGAAATACAGCGATATAAAAACACCTGTGCCTCGCTTTGATATTTAAACATATAAATGTAAGGAATTATTACTATTAAACGTGCAGTACTTAACGTTACTCAATGAAGCCTTTTTGAAAAAAAATCAGTTTTAAAATTATGGTGAGTCTCCAAAAATAAATAAATGTATGGGAAACACATCCCACCGCACAACCACCTGAGCCCAACTTCAGTCTACTCATCACATTGCCTTTAACTGCGTTTGTAGAAGGCACCGCAGCCAGACCGATATAAACAACACAGACCGGAAGTTAACTTAGGTCCAGGTGCGTGCGCCCGATGAAACCGTCTATATGAATTATGAGACCCCTATCAAATCAATATTCCATCTAGCTTTACATGAGAGCTAGTCCGTCTGTGTTTTACACAAGACATCATCGTTTCACAAAATATACGGATAGATACAGTTAGCTGAATGGATGCATACCTGTTTATCAGAATGCAAGCGAGTTCGGCATCTCTCTGTAGTTTCAGCTTGTCACGAAGCTCTCTCTATCTTGGAAATGCAACTCCAATATTTACCCGTGTCTTGTAGCTTCTCTTGTCCCAAAACCATCTCGGTCATTTATTTCACCCGTGCGTTTGCGCTTCACAGAACGTGCAGGCAAAGCATAATCATGATCCATAACTAAGTTATTGATTGAGGTTTAAATACGAATATAAATATAAAATATAATAGTCTCAATCAAGGCTACTACTTTTTCTTCTTCGTCTCGTCTTTGTTTCTGTTCACCTTTGTATTTGGTGGTTCCGCAGGAAGTTAGATGAACTAGAGGGGTCAAAGTTTATATGACGCCATAGACGGGCGACAAAACGGAAATAAAGAAACGTGCCGTGTCTTCTAATTAAACTATAATTTTCTCCGGATTTGAAAGTTCGTGGAAACTGTCGGGATGATGTAAGTACACAACTAAAAAATATATATAACATAGATATAGTGATTTCTGCTATTTTTAAAGCAGAAAAATTAC
The DNA here is from genome assembly GCF_003368295.1 of Carassius auratus. Lineage (NCBI taxonomy): Eukaryota > Metazoa > Chordata > Actinopteri > Cypriniformes > Cyprinidae > Carassius > Carassius auratus. The sequence goes on along the minus strand of NC_039251.1, from coordinate 18,315,899 downwards.
ATATTGCGCCTTTAAATGTAAAAAAAAAACAAAAACAAAAAAACAGTTTGAACAAAAAGATTAGAAGATCATGTTTCTGTCAAAGATTATGTCTGGATTGGTGATCGAGACCGATATGGAGTAGATCACTTCCATCAGCAACCCCTAAGCTTGCACAGTCCTGTATGCATTCTTGGGTCAACATTTCATTTGGGTAACATTAGGCAGTTTAGATTTGTGTGCTGTTTAATGTTTAATAATCACATTATTTTACACATGCATCTTCTTGCATATGTTATCGCTTGTTTCTGCTTCTTTGTCTGTTGTGATCAGGAGATTTTGTACTCTTTCAGAAGATGTGTAATACTGCCCCCTACCATATAACAGTGAAAACACATCTGTCTGTCAGTTCGGGGAAAGAGTTAATAACAATTAGCATGAAAACCTAACCAAGAAAAATTTATTAGCATTCAACGTGTAAATTATTTTGTTAATTAAAGTGTGTTTTGTGTAATACTAATTTTTACAACACAAGGTTTGCTTTTGTAAAGAAATAATTTTATTGAAACACTAGAACACTAGTACCAGGAGTCCATAATACGCCTCATGCTCATGAATCTCATGCCACCCATATTACTGAAACTCCTGTACTCTCCAGGCCTGAAGTACCACATCCTGCCTCTGTAGTGGGGCTGCTCATAGAAGAGCCAGTGGCCATCCATCACATGACAGGACTGGCAGTGAGACATGCGATAACGGTCCATGATGCTGTCACAATCATCCATCATCTCGTACATCTGACCCATGAAGTTCTCCCTCTCGTAGATCCTCATTCTGTAGGATCCCCTGTACTGTAGTGGAAGAGAAGCCCATCAATTATTTTTTTTTTACCCCAACTAGAGTTTAAATGTACACATACATCTTAGATCATGTTTCTGAAAAATCTAAATTTAATTGTAAATTGAACATTCCTTCAAGACAATTGTCCCGAGTGTATTGATTTATTGCAAACAAATCCAAATATTCATGGAACTCACCATAGGGATCATACGACAGGACCTGATGCATTCATTCATTCCAAACATAGACATGTAATCAGCATATTCTCCTCTCCTAAAGAAGTACTGATTTCCCATGTAATTGGGGCGATCGTACATCATCCAGCATCCACTCTCCACTCTGCAAGAGTGACAGCGGCTCATGTAGGAGGAGAAGTCACCACAGTCGCTCATACACTCATAAGAGCGACCCTGGAAGTTCCTGTCCTCGTAGAAGATGACCTGAAAAGTCAGAATTATTCTTTTAGTATTTTAGAGTTACATTATGAAATGAATGTCAATTAAATCAAATATAAAATTGAATTTTTGGCCACCAGGGGTCACTCAATCAAAATAATAACATAAGACGTACTTTGATGACGTCGGGAAAGAGCGTAAGGCTCATGGGAGTTGTTGTTCATTGGAACACGCGCTCTGTCGCTCCCTATCATTCCTCACTCATTCTAACTTAGTATTTTGACAATCAAGTCTTTTCAAAAGGAGAGATATAGACGGTTTCAACGGCAACAACATAAACAAACGTTACTGCGCATGAGCGCTTTTGTGGACCTAACTTAACTTCCGGTAGACTTCCAAATAGAATCAATAACAACAGCCAAGTCCCTCTAGAGTAGATATTTTTTGATAACAAACAAAATGTTTGCTGTGTGGATCAGGCGGACTTAATGAAAATGCAATTCATTATTTGCCAACAGTAGATGTTTTAAAGCATAGACATAAAGCGCGAGAAATAGAGGTTTCCCCAGTAACAGCTGTAAACGAAGCAGAGCTGGTACGCTCATACGCTGCTATCAGGCATATAACATGCAAGTCTTCCTTCAGAAATACAGCGATATAAAAACACCTGTGCCTCGCTTTGATATTTAAACATATAAATGTAAGGAATTATTACTATTAAACGTGCAGTACTTAACGTTACTCAATGAAGCCTTTTTGAAAAAAAATCAGTTTTAAAATTATGGTGAGTCTCCAAAAATAAATAAATGTATGGGAAACACATCCCACCGCACAACCACCTGAGCCCAACTTCAGTCTACTCATCACATTGCCTTTAACTGCGTTTGTAGAAGGCACCGCAGCCAGACCGATATAAACAACACAGACCGGAAGTTAACTTAGGTCCAGGCGCGTGCGCCCGATGAAACCGTCTATATGAATTATGAGACCCCTATCAAATCAATATTCCATCTAGCTTTACATGAGAGCTAGTCCGTCTGTGTTTTACACAAGACATCATCGTTTCACAAAATATACGGATAGATACAGTTAGCTGAATGGATGCATACCTGTTTATCAGAATGCAAGCGAGTTCGGCATCTCTCTGTAGTTTCAGCTTGTCACGAAGCTCTCTCTATCTTGGAAATGCAACTCCAATATTTACCCGTGTCTTGTAGCTTCTCTTGTCCCAAAACCATCTCGGGTCATTTATTTCACCCGTGCGTTTGCGCTTCACAGAACGTGCAGGCAAAGCATAATCATGATCCATAACTAAGTTATTGATTGAGGTTTAAATACGAATATAAATATAAAATATAATAGTCTCAATCAAGGCTACTACTTTTTCTTCTTCGTCTCGTCTTTGTTTCTGTTCACCTTTGTATTTGGTGGTTCCGCAGGAAGTTAGATAAACTAGAGGGGTCAAAGTTTATATGACGCCATAGACGGGCGACAAAACAGAAATAACGAAACGTGCCGTGTCTTCTAATTAAACTATAATTTTCTCCGGATTTGAAAGTTCGTGGAAACTGTCGGGATGATGTAAGTACACAACTAAAAAATATATATAACATAGATATAGTGATTTCTGCTATTTTTAAAGCAGAAAAATTACATATTGCGCCTTTAAATGTAAAAAAAAAAAAAAAAAAAAAAAAAACAGTTTGAACAAAAAGATTAGAAGATCATGTTTCTGTCAAAGATTATGTCTGGATTGGTGATCGAGACCGATATGGAGTAGATCACTTCCATCAGCAACCCCTAAGCTTGCACAGTCCTGTATGCATTCTTGGGTCAACATTTCATTTGGGTAACATTAGGCAGTTTAGATTTGTGTGCTGTTTAATGTTTAATGATCACATTATTTTACACATGCATCTTCTTGCATATGTTATCGCTTGTTTCTGCTTCTTTGTCTGTTGTGATCAGGAGATTTTGTACTCTTTCAGAAGATGTGTAATACTGCCCCCTACCATATAACAGTGAAAACACATCTGTCTGTCAGTTCGGGGAAAGAGTTAATAACAATTAGCATGAAAACCTAACCAAGAAAAATTTATTAGCATTCAACGTGTAAATTATTTTGTTAATTAAAGTGTGTTTTGTGTAATACTAATTTTTACAACACAAGGTTTGCTTTTGTAAAGAAATAATTTTATTGAAACACTAGAACACTAGTACCAGGAGTCCATGATACGCCTCATGCTCATGAATCTCATGCCACCCATATTACTGAAACTCCTGTACTCTCCAGGCCTGAAGTACCACATCCTGCCTCTGTAGTGGGGCTGCTCATAGAAGAGCCAGTGGCCATCCATCACATGACAGGACTGGCAGTGAGACATGCGATAACGGTCCATGATGCTGTCACAATCATCCATCATCTCGTACATCTGACCCATGAAGTTCTCCCTCTCGTAGATCCTCATTCTGTAGGATCCCCTGTGCTGTAGTGGAAGAGAAGCCCATCAATTATTTTTTTTTTACCCCAACTAGAGTTTAAATGTACACATACATCTTAGATCATGTTTCTGAAAAATCTAAATTTAATTGTAAATTGAACATTCCTTCAAGACAATTGTCCCGAGTGTATTGATTTATTGCAAACAAATCCAAATATTCATGGAACTCACCATAGGGATCATACGACAGGACCTGATGCATTCATTCATTCCAAACATAGACATGTAATCAGCATATTCTCCTCTCCTAAAGAAGTACTGATTTCCCATGTAATTGGGGCGATCGTACATCATCCAGCATCCACTCTCCACTCTGCAAGAGTGACAGCGGCTCATGTAGGAGGAGAAGTCACCACAGTCGCTCATACACTCATAAGAGCGACCCTGGAAGTTCCTGTCCTCGTAGAAGATGACCTGAAAAGTCAGAATTATTCTTTTAGTATTTTAGAGTTACATTATTAAATGAATGTCAATTAAATCAAATATAAAATTGTTGTTGGAATGAAACTGACCTTGCCCATCATGGTTGCACTGACTGATCCTCAGTAGTTCCACAAGGGAGAAGCTGAAGCTGATTCTGCTTGTTGACTGACTGTCACCTGTGCTTTTATACAAGACCAAGACTAAAGACTACACCCTGTCTATTGTCTGTCAATTCCTGACTTTGCAAGTTCAAATAGAGACCATTATAACTAAAGCTTATTATGTATATGTTAAAACATATTTGTCATGATTCCAGCGTCTCTTATTTTTATTAAAGAAAGGATTGATACACACCTGTTAAGCTGATATTTTCTTATTATATGCCAAAATATAGTAAGGTCTAGTATAGTATAGTATAATATAGTATAGTGTGTAGTGTAGTGTACTATAGTATTCAATATTAGTAAAGCAAATAACCAAATATTAAATTTCACTTAACCAAATATGTTTTATTTTCCGAATTGGATCTATATTTTTGTAGTAAGTTGAGTCAATCCCTTCATTTGTGTTTGTAGCACAATATTAGATATTTTAATGTGAGCACACTCAAAGTCATTAAGTGATTTTGTTAAATGTTTTATATATTTTGTACCACTTTTAAAAAGTGTTTACTGCAACTCTCCTCACAAACAAAATTAAAATTCATTAGATGTATTTACACAGCAGATAATTTGCTGTTAAATGGGGAATAAATTGTGTTAAAACTGTTTTCATTAAGAAATTGCAAGTAAATTTTACAATTACAAAGAAACGGCAACATTGAATTAAACAACATTTTGAAGAAGAACTTAAAAAAATTGCTTGTAAAACAATAAAACTATTTGTTTTATTTATAAATTGAAGTATAATATTTTGTGTATCCTTTTTGATTTGCCGATTTGAATTGATTTGAAATAGTTTTGGTTAGCTGATTGCTTTGTCTCGGAGAAATAAAAAATGTGTTGTACTCCTATTGAGACAAATCAAGTAACTCAATAAAAATTATTATTAGTAGTATTAGTAGTAAATCCAATAAAGCAGTTTCCCTAAGATTACCTCTATTTATTTTTGCCATATGTCAAGATTAGAAGAAATAAGCTATTGTTTTTTTTTTCCTAAAAACTGTCATCTGACAAGATTGTGGTTGGAATATGTTTGACAGCATGTAAAGAGAAATATGAACAAAATAGGTTAAAATTAAATAGATTTATTTGGAAACCACACACTACTTTGGTTTTCATTTGGAAGCTAGATTCATAGCAGTTGTAATATAGTGAATGAAATCCATGTATTTTATATTTTTAGATCTTGATAGCCCCAGTTCCCATTCTTTTACACGGTATGGAAAAATAACAGCCAGGAGACTCACAAAAACTAATTTTGTATGCCCCAAAATAAAAATAAAAATTGCGATTTTGGAACAAAATGTGCTTAAGTAAATAATGGCATACCTACTGTGTGCATTTGTATGTGTATATGTTGCACAATTTGCTCAAACTATTCAGATATTTTCAATTCAAGTTTATTTGTATAGCGCTTTCCACAACACAAAATGTTGCAAAGCAAAGATTCAAGACTTTTCAGTTAATGTACATATTGCAGAAATGTGCAGAAAAATAAATTAAGGATGTACTCAAAAAGAAGATGAACAGTTTTCACAGCAATTATTATATTTTGCAATTAAACTTATAGCAAAATTTGGTTGTTCTGTCTGTTGTTTCAGGGTTTATATCATCTGAGGTCCTCTGAGGGTCAGCATCATCTCTTTTCAGGTGTTCTGGATCCAGACTGAAGCTTGTGTAAATCCTAGTTACCATGGGAGGTCAATCCTGTGGCAGAAACAGAGAAACAAATAGAGACATAATTAGCTGCTGTTCCAACCTAGTAAAATTACTTAGTTTAACCCAAGTAAATATTTTCATAATAATAATGTGCATTTGATTTGATACAACTGTAGTACAAGATTATGAGATGCATTATTTGAATGCTTGGCCAAAGAGATGTGTCTTTAATCTAGATTTAAATGGTGAGGGTGTGTGTGTGAATGGCAAACGTTATCAGGAAGGCTATTCCAGAGTTTGGAATAAGACTAGTTAGGTACGCAGGAGTTAACCCATTAAGAGCCTTAGGTAATAATATTTTGTAAGTGATACAGAACTTAATAGGTAGCCAGTGCAGAGACTGTAGAATTGGGGTAATATGATCATATATCCTTGATCTGGTAAGGACTCTAGTCGCTCCACTTTTGGACTACCTGTAACTTGTTTATTGAGGATGCAGGACAGCCACCTACAGTACATGTAGCAGTGCATTACAATAGTCCAGTCTACAGGGAATGCATGAACTAGCTTTTCTGCATCAGAAACAGGTAATGTTCTGTGGCTTGGCAATGTTTCTAAGATGGAAGAATACTGTTTTTGTAACATGGGAAACATGTTTTGTCTTGTCTTTTCAAAAGACAAGTTTCTGGCTAATATAACACCCAGATATTTGACTGTAGAGGAAGTAACAGTACATCTGTCTAGTTGCAAATAGCAGTCCAAGATATGTTGTGTATTGTTTCTTGGTTCAATAAGTAATATCTCTGTCTTTAATCTGAATTTCATTGGAGAAAATTATGGGTCATATAATATTTTATATTTTTAACACACTCTGCTTAGATAATTTAGAAGTTTCATCTGGTCTTGTTGAGATATAATGTATAGTTGAGTATTATCAGCATAACAGTGGAAACTAATCCTGTATTTTCTAAATAAACGGCATAAGCGGGAATTTGACATTGATTAAATGTATGTTGTATTGCATAAATCAGGAATGCATTCATCAATTTGTGCACTGATAGGCAAGCATTTACTTTTTTTAAACAATGACTAGCAAGCCGGCTAAAAATATCCTGCATCCTGCATATTCCACATTGAAACTGTTTTGATTGTTTTGTCTAGGAAAATCCCTCTCAAAGTATCTTACAATTTAACTTGTTAACTCATTCAAATTATTACAATGATGAGATAAGGCTGTGTTGATTTAGAAATATTGGCCAATTCTGTAAAAATTCAACAGTACAGCTGTGTTTATTGTCTTACAACCTCTGAATCAATGAGTAGGCCTATTTTGTTGTCTTTATAATGAGGGCCTAAAGTTAAACAGGTTTTTTTGAGAATGACAGATATCTGGTGTTATGTGGAAATCAAGTAAGTAGCCGTTAAACAAATAAGCCAATTGAAGTTCTGGTATGCTTAATAAATAAAATGGTTCATAAATAAAATGTCTCTGCTCTCTGCTGTAAAATGAGGTTCAAGTGCCTTGCTCAAGGTTGCAATATCCTGTTGGGTTTTGAAAGGTTTTCTTAAAGACAGTCTCTGGCTTTGGACTTAATGTTGCACAGCTGAAATAGTCATTTTTTAAGAACTAGCGGATGTGTTAACTATAAAATGTTGTTGGCTATCATCTTAAATAGGTCTTGAATATCCACTGACATGTTTTAAGGATTTATTGTGACTTAAGTTAAGCTATGGTGTATTTTTGTGTTCATAAATACAAATATAGGTGGTACTTAACACAACGTTTAGTTACAAATTATTTTATTGAAACTTTGGGACACTAGTACCAGGAGTCCATGATGCGCCTCATGCTCATGAATCTCATGCCACCCATATTGCTGAAGCTCCTGTACTCTCCAGGGCCAAAGTGCCACATCCTGCCTCTGTAGTGGGGCTGCTCATAGAAGAGCCAGTGGCCTTCCATCACATGACAGGACTGGCATTGAGACATGCGATAACGGTCCATGATGCTGTCACAATCATCCATCATCTCGTACATCTGACCCATGAAGTTCTCCCTCTCGTAGATCCTCATTCTGTAGGATCCCCTGTACTGTAGTGGAAAAAAAGTCATTTATCAGTTTTTCAGCCAAAAAAAAGTTTCAAATGAATCTACGTTTATTTGTTATCTTAAGAGCTTAAACTTAGCTCACCATGGGGATCATACGGCAGGACCTGATGCAGTTGTTCATTCCAAACATAGACATGTAATCGGCATAGTCTCCTCTCCTAAAGAAATACTGATTTCCCATGTAGTTGGGGCGATCATACATCATCCAGCATCCACTCTCCACTCTGCAAGAGTGACAGCGGCTCATGTAGGAAGAGAAGTCACCACAGTCGCTCATACACTCATAAGAGCGACCCTGGAAGTTCCTGTCCTCGTAGAAGATGACCTAAAAAGTCAGAATTATTATTTTAATATTTTACAGTTCTTTCTTTAAAATTAAGGGTAATTCTAATTAAATTTAATATAAAATTATTGTTGAATTGAAATTTACCTTGCCCATCATGGTTGCACTGAGTGGTCCTCGGTAGTTCCACAAAGGAGAAGCTGAAGCTGAAGCTGAAGCTGTTTCTGCTTGTTGACTGACTGTCACCTGTGCTTTTATACAAGACCAAGACTAAAGACTACAGCCTCTATTGTTAGGCAATTCCTGACTGTGCAAGTTGTCATAGAGACCATCATAGGACCAACATACATGGTTTTGTAATTTTTCTGCCAATTGTTCTTTGAAAACTGTACAGTACATTTGACCTTACCATTGTGGGTATAATGTACTAAACTTTTTGTACAAATGTTGTAGATTAAAATTTGAATGTCAAATGTGTGTTAACTTTAAAAAAAAAAAATTGCAGTAAGAATGGGGAAAGGTCTGCGAGCCAGAATATAAACTCAAGTCACCTGTTGCGCCACGCCACTAAATGTCTATGTGAACTACCTATAAGGGTATCAGCTCTGACTGAAACCGACTGTTGTATAAAATAAGAATACAACTTTTGAGTTAAATATTTGTATTAATATTAATATAACAGATACAGTAGAAATTGGTTTGATTTAAAAAAAATGTTATCCTTAGCAATTTTGCAACATTATGTACAATACACTCTAATAAGCAACAACATTAGAGCCACTCACAGGTGCAATTAACAACACTATTTCATTAGAATGGCACATTTTGAAGGGTGGGATATATAAAGCAGCAAGAGAACAGTCAGAATTCTTGAATTTCAAATGGTTTAAAGCAAGAAAAAACAAAAAGTGACTTTGACAAGGGCCAAATAGTAATTGTTAGTAATATCTAAAGCTACAAGTCTTGTGGGGGTGCTCCAATCATGCAGTAATTACTACCAAAAGTGGTGCAAAGAAGGAAAACATGGTCAAGGGCTCCCATTGCTCCTCCAGAGACAGTGGAGACAGTTATGCTCTGGGCAATGTTCTGCTGGAAAACACTGGGTCATGGCATTCATGTGAATGTTTTGACACTTACTACTTATTGTAAGATTGTTACGGAACATGCAATCCCCTTCATGGCAACGGTGTTTCATACTGGCAGTAGACCCTTTCAGTAGGATAATGAACACTGAACAAAAAAATTGTTCAGTAATTATTTGTGGAACATGGCAAAGAGTTCCAGGTGTTGCCCTAACCTCCAAATTCCCCAGCTCTCAATCTGATTCAGCATCTATAGGATGTCCTGGACCAACAGATCTGATCCACTGATGCCCCATCCCAACATACCATATCTGCTTTTGCAGCACAAGTGGGACCTGCACAACATAAGAAATGTTGTAATTGACAAAAGCAGCTACACGGAGGCTCAGGCTGCGACCAGCTGATGCGGTCAGCTGTCAAATCACTCCAATCACTACCACTGTCTTATTAGACACAGGACATATATACGTGGCACAACTGCTAGGTAAGTATGCTGAAACGGCTCACAACCCTCCCTCCTTCCCCATTATAAGCATAAGCATATTACTGTGCACCTTCTGGTTGTCAACCATCTCAAATACAGACAAACCATGGGTCAGTATAATGGACGGGTGAGATGTTGATCAGTTCTGAATTGAGATGAGCGTCATCATGCATCTCAACCAATGAGAGCATTTGGGTTGGGCCTAACATAACACATTAAAATTATTTAGGCTAAACATTCACAAGCCACTGTTCATTGTTATTTTTAACAGAAAAGAATGCAATGAGCTCGTATACGACTTCATAAGTGGGAAAAGTGAAGCACATGAAGACAGCAGAGAAGTGCTCTCGATTAGCACAGTGGAGTGCATCATTTTGTAGTTATTTATTTTGAGTCATTAGGGACGCGGCCATGCGGACATGGCCCTCTCGCAATATATATATATATATGCTGCACATATCAGAAGTTAGGCTTTGGGGGTCAAACATGCTCTTGTGCAGTTAAGATTGCCTAGTGTGAATAGGCTAGTACTGAGTACACCCTTATCCGCATCCCGAACACATGAGTCTCTACCCACTCGCTACTGCACTCACCCGTTAAGTGTAGTGTTGGGTGCCGCGATCGTGCAAGTATCTATTTGAAAGGTGTCCCGTTATAAAGATATGATCGAGGCTCTGGACTTTGAGCATAACTTGTTTTTCTACATTAAAATATTCAATATTTTCTATAATAATGTTAATGCCCTGGCAGTGGCAAATGGTTTTATATTTCTTTTGATTACATTTATATTTAAGTTGAGATTTACAAGAAATATTTCAACTAAAAATAATGCGATTGATCGCGATTAAACATTTAAATCATTGACCCACACTAATCCATACATAATTTGAATGGACAGACTATTATTTTATTAAATGGATAGAGTATTTATAGTATCTGTATTTTCTAAAACATTTTTTTTTTGGTGGTGGTAAATTGTGAAACAAATTTATTAATGAACATTAAAAAAACAGGGTGATAAAATATAGACCAGAAATATTGAGAGAGAATAATATCAATTATCATATTCTTTATGAAAATTAGCATATTCAGAAACTGTATGCATTTTGTTTTAATGTTAGTATAATAGTAATTTTATTATTTAAAATGTACTAATTTATCACTGTTCTTGTCAGAGAGCATAAATTATGTTTCCTGTCCATGGTATCAGTATAAAAAAACTAATAAAAACAGTAAAGTCAGAAATTAATTCAGACAAATTTGTGGAATACTCATTTTTACAACACAATGTTTGCTTTTGTAGAGAAATAATTTTATTGAAACACTGGAACACTAGTAACAAGAATCCATGATACGCCTCATGCTCATGAATCTCATGCCACCCATGTCTCTAAAGCTTCTGTACTCTCCAGGTCTGAAGTACCACATCCTGCCTCTGTAGTGGGGCTGCTCATAGAAGAGCCAGTGGCCGTCCATCACATGACAGGACTGGCATTCGGACATGTGGTAGCGATCCATGATACTGTCACAATCATCCATCATCTCGTACATCTGACCCATGAAGTTCTCCCTCTCGTAAATCCTCATTCTGTAGGATCCCCTGTACTTTAGCGGGAGAGAAGACAATTATATTTATGTTTAACAGGTATTAGGGATCATTAGGGATCAAATGTTAAGAGGCCCAAATGTGTTCACTTTCTTATGTACTATGAAATGTAGAACTCACCATAGGTATCATACGGCAGGACCTGCATTCACTCATTCCAAACATAGACATGTAATCAGCATATTCACCCCTCCTAAAGAAGTACTGATTTCCCATGTAATTGGGACGATCGTACATCATCCAACATCCACTCTCCACTCTGCAAGAGTGACAGCGGCTCATGTAGGAGGAGAAGTCACCACAGTCGCTCATGCACTCATAAGAGCGACCCTGGAAGTTCCTGTCCTCGTAGAAGATGACCTGAAGAGTCCAAGTTATTATTTTATTGATTTAAAGTTTTTAATTAGGAACATTTGTTGCATTTATGCATTCTATATCATTTTATAGGATAACATTATGCATTGCATAATCTCATTAAACAGTTTTTTATTTTTATTTTAAGTATTTTCAGTTTGAAATTGTTGCAACTTTAGATTGCATAACTTACTTTGCCCATGGTCACAGTTGTGTAAATTGCTCCTCAGAACTGAGTGGATCTGCCAGCTACACTGACACAGTCTGTATGAAGCGCTCACTTTTATACCAAAGAATATGTGCCTTGCATTGTGAGTAAGCTCCTGACCCAGCAAAAATACATAGAGGCCCTAATGAAAAGTGAGATCTATGGGGATATTTGTACATGTTGTGAGTGGGCAACACAATTTCCTTTTTAGATGTGAAACAGTAGAAAATTCACTGTACATGTAAATTACTTAATATATATATATAAAAAATGCTTATTTACAAAACATTGTTCAGTGGCAAGTTAACTTAGACACTATGCGACGAACAATAATTTTAATGATTTTATTAAGTTTTTGTTTTTTTCTGTCTAGAAGTTTCAATTTTGCAGCCAAGTTTGCACACCCTTAGGAAACAAGTAGTAGCAATCTATTGACTTACTTATGATGTAGTGTTCAGGTTCAAGTAACTGGTTTGATTAACCCAAGTACTGAGCTTTGAGCTATCATCATTGTGTGGTAATCACATTCATCCAGGTCACACAGAATAAAAGGGCCAAAATTGTATCTTTTGGGGTACAACAGCTGTCCATTGTAGAAGTAAACCATACTGTATTAGTAACTTAAGAGTAGTAATTCGTACCATTAAGGTACTAATTTGTAGACCTACCTATTAGAGGTAAAAAAAGGATCAAATATGTCCTTTTAAGGGTCTTGTTCCAGTGACAAGCTGTTGCACTTGTACTGTCACTGGAAAAAGGTTTTTATGTCCATGATGAGTGACAATAACTGTGGTATCATCTTTATTTCGCGTAGTTTGACAAACAGTTCCCTACAAGTGTTGGCACTTCTGTAGAGGGAATAAAGAAGAAATGCAGTTGGGGGTGCCCCAGTACTAATAATCATTAATAATAGTTATTGGTTTACAATGATCATATGTAGCATTAAAACCAAATGCCTAATATTCTACAGACCCACTTATGCTGTCAAAACAGTTCTGATGCATCAAAGCGTGGACTTTATTTGACCTCTGAATGTGTCCTGTGGTATCTGGAACCAAGACATTAGCAGCAGATAGAGATCTGTTTTAACTCTTGCAAATTGGAAGTTGGGGACTCTATGGACCAGATTTGTTGGTCCTGCATAACCCATAGATCAGTGATCCTCAAATCTGGCTCAAGAGATTGACTTTCCTGCCGAGTTTAACTCCAACCCTAATCAAACAAACCTGTGATTTTCTAATGACCCTGAAGACCCTGATTAGCAAACTCAGGTGTGTTTGATTAGGGTTAGAGCTAAACTCTGCAGGAAAGTGGCTCAATTGGACTCAGAGTTGGGGAATTTGGAGGCCAAGGCAACACCTCAAAATCTTTGTTGTGTTCCTCAAACCTGACTATTTTTTTGATTGTGACAGAGTAGATTACACTGCTGAAAGAGGACACTGCCATCAGGAAACAAATTTGCATTTTCAACAGTAGACGGGTCATCATGGGCACTCTGAACAGTCTGTGGCTACCTAGTCCCCAAATCAGCAAACTGCAATGCACAGTGTCTCCTGACATCTTTCTGTCATGGCCAACACTAAGTTTTTCAACAAACTGAGCTACAATTCTGTAGCTTCTCTGTTTGATTGGACCAGACACGCTAGCCTTCACTCCCCACCTGCATAAAAGAGTCTTTGGCACCCGTAACCCTGATGCTGTTCATCGATTGTCTTCTCTTTCATGGCCACACAAAGACATTTTGTATAATCCTTTCATAATTATTTATAAAATATAGTTACATACTGTTGAACATTTTAATTACTCTAATTATCACTATCACTAGGCTGTTATAGCAGTTAAATTAAATCAGTATCAACAAAATCCATCTTACCATTTATCAAAATTGCAATTAAAATTTTATAAATTATATTATCTTGTGATTTTAATATTGTAAATATAACACTCGAACACAGAAATATGAAACACTTGGTAAAATTGGCTAAATTATACTATTGCAGAGTTGCAGAAAGACAACGATCTGCTAAAACACAAAGTAGCTGATCTGGAGGGACGCAGCAGATGTCAAAACATTCAGATAATTTAATTGATTGAAGGCCCTTGTCCATCACCGTTTTTCTCTCAATTGCTCATTGATATCCAGAGGTCCTCACTTTGCCCACCGAGATAGATCGATCACATCGGAGTCTCGCTCCCAAGTAAGTGTCAGGAGGAAAACCATAGCCCCTCATCTTGCGTTTTAACCAATTTCAAGTTAAAGACCCTGTAAACTGTGAGCCTCGCAGACGGGGCATCCTTCATTATAAGGACCATCCGATTTGCATGTTTGCTGACTACAGGCCTGATGTATTGACGCCGCATACAGAGGTTCGATGGCAGAGCTATATGAACACAGGGAACAAGCCCTCGCTCCTTTATCCAGCCAGGCTGTGCATCACTCTACCTAACAGGGATAATACTTGGCTTCTGTCTGCTTCAGATCCTGTTAAGTTCATTTAAGACTTAAACGTGAATTTTGCTTTCGGGAATTTGTCATGGCTGCAGATTTTTGTTGGATTATTACGTCTAAAAGACACTTATACTAAATTGTTACACCAGTCTGGCATCCCGCGGTTCTTTGAGATTTATCAGCTGGAAGGTGAAGGTGTTGAATTCACCTGTGAAACACAATAAAGTGTTTGATCACTTGAGAATTTTAAACACTGCATTGTTCATTTCCAAGTAAGGCTCATGGGACTGCAATCCTAGTAAACAAATCTGAACCTCTATCTGTTTCTAAAGTTTTATCGGGTCCTAATCATCGCTTTATTATCATTACCGGGAAAATCTTTGGTAGTTAATGTTAATATGGCCCGAATTGGGATAATGAGGATTTCTATAAAACCTTTTTTCTCTCTCTTCTAGACTTATTTTCTAGTCAGCTTATTCAGGGAGAAGACTCTGTATGCTTCTCCTTTAGCTCGCAACCGTACTATCGCACTAATAAGTACTAAGAGTAGATAGATAGATAGATGGGATAGATGGAAGGAAGGATGGAACACATAACTTGTACATTGGATTTTAATGAATGAAATATTGAAATTGAAAATATTTACTTATTTACATTGTGTAATTGGTTGAGAACAAAATGACAATGGTCAGTACAAGCCAAAATCATCAAACCATTGAGGGCTGGATTCAAAATTAAAGTAAAAATTTGAAATTACAGGTTGATCCTACTTGCATTAAATTAATTACGGTAACTTATTATACTGTAAGTCATTAGTGTGTATTGGTCACATACCTATAAGCAAGCTCCAAGACAGCATATGTTGTTTTTTTGTGACTTCAAATGCCCCGATACATAACATTGAATAGGTTCTCAATTGTACTCAGGTATGGGGAATGTGAGGTCCAGTCAGTGGCATCAATGGCTTTGTTATCCAGAAGCTGCCTATACACTTGCCATATGAGGCTGGGCATTGTCATGCATTAGGAGGAACTCTGGGCACACTGCACCAGCATAAGGTCTGACAATGAATGGTCTGAGGATTTCTTAGCAAGTGTAATTTCTTCTAACAGGATTCCATGATGCGTCTGATGGAATGAATTTTCATTGGGCCTAGACCAATATTATTAAAGCTGCTGTACTCCCCAGGCCTGATGTATATCATTCTGCCTTCGAAATTGGGTTGTTCATACAGCAGCCAGTGGCCATGTGTGACATTGCAGGACTGGCAATCAGCCATGTGAAAACATTCCTGGATTGACTCACAGTCATCCATCAGCTCATACTTTTGTCCGACAAAGTTCTCTCCTTCGAAGATTCTCATTCTGAACGCTCCTTTATGCTGAAAATATACAATTGTTTAGTAATACAATTACATCAGTTTAATATATATGTGTGTGTGTGTGTGTGTGTGTGTAAAAATAGAATTACCATAGGGATCATTCTGCAAGATCTGATGCAGTCACTGATGCTTGCTCCCATGATCCGTTGGTTATCCGGATAGTCTCCTCTTCTTACCAGCATTTGGTGACCCATGAAGTTGGTGCGCTCATAGACCATGAAGCAGCCACTTTCCACCCTACATGAGCAGCAGCGGCTCAGGTATGAGGTCACTTCAGGACAATCACCGCTAGTCTCATAGTTACGACCATGGAAGTTTCTGTCCTCATAGAATATTATCTGGAAAGTATAGTGACAAAAAGACATGCTTACAATGGATATGCTACTCTTTGTTCTTTACTTTGCTTGTTAATCCATTTGAAAGTACACTGTATCCCTCCAATAATAGATGACATTGTTAAATCAATGTAGATCTTATTTCAGGTGTGACTTGTTCTTAGTAGTAATCTTATTCAAAAGCACATTTGTCTTCTTCAGCATAGTTATCTCCTACCTTTCCCATGATTTTGCATTTGTTTCTAAAGTGCCAGTGTTTTACTGGGTTGCTTTTATACTCAACTTGATTGCTAAAAATCTATAGCCCATTGTTTGAACTTCTTACTCAGCAATTCTATTTTTTCTAAACTAGTCTACAAGTAGTTACCAGAAATGTTTCTGCCTATACCCTGTACCAACTGTGGCTTTTCTTGGTTGTGGGGCAGGTGGAGTAGGACAACTGGTCCACTGATGTGTCATTCGCTATACTTTTGAAACAGAATAGAGAGGAAAGATCAGACATATATTTCAGTAATAAAATATGTTTTGTAAGGTTTTTTTGTTGTTGTTGTTGTTGTTTATTTTTATTTATTTTTTACTAAAACTGACATTGTCAACCATACCAGTCCAGGGACCCTGGTAATTGAAGATCTCCTCATGCCATACTCGATTATTTTAGCTTTTTCTATTAGCTGTTATGCTGGTGTTTGTTTAATGTTTTCATTTAAGACTGGCAAATTAAACTAAAAATTATATTTGTGTCTAGGACAGATTGATTATACAGAAGTGTATTTCACAGAATGATACACTATCTTTACATTGCCCATGTCAATTTTTTTGATATATTTTGTGGGGGGGGGGGGGGGGGGGGTTACCATTATTGGACTGGACAGTGTAGGAAGAGAGGAGAGAAAGAAACAGGACTTGCAAAGGACCTCTACAACACCTGAGGCACATGTCAGAGTACTTCCCACAAGGCCATTGCTATGATGCACCCTGAGCATTTTGGTAATACAGCACAATCAATGTTGGCCCCCTTCACACATACAGGCTTTACTGGTAAACACAATTAAAGATCATGTGTATACAGGACCTTTTAAAAAATACTGGTAAATTCTTTCAGGAAATTTAACAGTTTGAGACATTGTAACATGACCAGGAAATTACCCGAAATTTATTTTTTGTGAAATCAAAACGTCTACTCTGGGCCAATAACATTCTTACGCATATTAATCATTTACTCCGCACTAGTTTTACTTGTTGGCTTATACAATGTCTCTCGGCCAAAAGCAGCTAAATGAATGTGAACGTTTGACACAAAATGAAAACATCAAAAACACTGACTGTGTATACCCCTCCATGCTTAAAAACCCAACATTTCCTGTTGATGACGTCACAGAATTAACAGGTATTTTGAAACTGATGTGTGAAGGTGCTTTACCAGTCAAAGGTGTAACTTCATTTCCTGTCCGAACAGCAAATTTTTATATTTACTGGAAAAGTAGCTCCTTTTTGCAGCAATTTACTGGTATTGCTGTGTGAAAGGGGCTTAATATTTTTTTATATGTTTCATTTCCATTGATTTGCATACTTTTGGTAAAATTACACTAAATGGAAGAAATCAAAAGTGTTGAAAACAGGCCAAGACCACAGAAAAAATGCATGTTGAGGAATTTATTGTTTGTTTATGCTTATGTTATCATTTATAGTTTCAGACTGTGAATTTAACACAAGTCCATGATTCTTCTAACAGAGCTGAATCTGACATTGCTGTATCCCATATCCCTGAAGCTCCTGTACTCTCCAGGCCTGAAGTATATCATCCTGCCTCTGTAGTGGGGCTGCTCATACATGAGCCAGTGGCCGTCCATCACATTGCAAGACTGGCAGTCGGACATGCGATAACGGTCCATGAAGGAATCGCAGTCATCTGTCAGATCATACATCTGACCTCCAAAGTTCTCCCTCTCATAGATCCTCATTCTGTAGGGTCCCCTGTACTGTAAGATGAAAACAAATTTATTTTTTCAGTCTGATTCAATGCGTTTCTAATTCAATACATTCTGAATAGTTGAGCTATTATTTTTTATGATTAAAATGATAATAGTATTATTGTTTTATTTTTTGTTACCTGAGGAACCATGCGACAGGACCTGATGCCATCACTCATTCCCATGCGCATGCAATCTGCATACTCGCCCCTCCTCATAAAGAACTGGTTTCCCATGTAGTTAGGACGGTCATAGACCACAAAGCAGCCGCTCTCCACTCTGCATGAATGGCAGCGGCTGAGGTAGGTAGACATATCAGAGCAGTCACTGCTGCACTCATAGGAGCGACCCTGGAAGTTCTTGTCCTCGTAGAAGATGATCTACAAAGAAAAAAATTTGAATAATGTTAATACTAAAAGACAAGTGGTTAAATTTCAAGTAACTGGCTTTTTTGCCTTGCATTATACAACAGGTATTTGTATTAGAGCTTGTTTATGTAGCAAATGTACATAAACACATAAAAAAGCCATCTTTCCATTTAATAAATTTATGGAGGATTTTGCTGTTTTTGGCAGCTCTACTCCACTGGATTAAAGCCACCCAATACATATACCTTGCCCATGTTTGCTAGTCTTCGTGGGATTCTGTCCAGTTGCTGTCTGTCTGACTGCTGCCTTTTATACTTTATAGGCTGATAATAGTTTTGTTATTCAAATAGCCTGGAACCTGATGATCAAGCAGGTCTGTGATTTCTGTTAATTTAAATTGTGCTATCACAGCCTACATGAAACAAATAGAATGAAAGACAAACAGAAAGATAGAGTGAGAGAGAGTGAGAGAGAGAGAAAGCAAATGAAAGTGAAAAAGCTAAAGAAATCACATCAGCCAAGAGTTAACATGTCTGAAGAATTCCTTAAAGTAGCAACATTTTTCAAGTGCTTAAAAAGTAATACTTGTTAGTCATCATAAAGAGTCTTATTTTTAAGTTAATCTAAATAAGTCATGTTCATGTCAAATGAACAAAATCATAATTCATTTTTGCAAAATAGATCAGCAGGTCCAGTGTGCTTATGATTTCACATAACTGTAGCAATTTCAACGGTTCTACCAAGAGAGGTCACTAGAATTAACAATGATGTGAAGCAAAACTTTATGTAAATGTTTATGAAAGGAAATTGTAATTTTTGTTTATATTCAGTATTTGCCAGATCTCTAATGTATTGGCTTTGACATAATGCACCCCATATTAGTCCTTTTTAAGTCCCCCTTTTCCCATTCTGCACTTCAAAGAAGCATTTGATTGCAGTAACATTATTTGAAATGTATAGGTTATTTACGGCCTTCTTAGTAATTAAGCAAGGGTGTTTGATCAAACTCTGTCTCTAACATATAGATCTTTATCTGAATTCTGATTGGTTGATTGGAATGTTGTTCCAGGATCAACAAGGATGTTGATCCAGGAACAAGTTGTACTTGGTGTCTTGCACAGAGCGATCGTTTTGTGTCTTTAGACATCAGTGTATCAGCACAAGCTGCAGGGTTTAATTTGGTTTTGTTTGTGTATGTTTTTGTTTCTTTTATTTATTGTATGTTTTAGCCATGATTCCCAAACACTTACATTATAACACTGATAGACTGCAACGGTTTGAGTAAAAATCTTGGTTTGTACTTGGATGCCCTGGGGGTAAGAAGATAAAAATAAAATTTTTCTTTTTGGGTGAACTATCCCTTTAAATGGCAACTATATACAAAAAAAAAAAAAAAAAAAAGTGGTTTAAATGTATTTAAATGTATTTATAGTACAATTACTTCTGATCAATAGGCGGTGCTATTACCAGACTGTCATGGCATTGTGGCACCAATTAAAGAAAAATATTTAATGTATGCCAAAGCATAGTAAATGTGTTAACTTATTACAGGTTAATAAAAGTATATTATTGACTAAATCCAAAATGGCAACACACTTTGCAGTGTGTCCAACATTGGAAAAATCACATGTAAATATAGGTCGCACTTTTGACATAGGTGCAAGCTCTGGCGCATCCTGTGACGTTGGCTGCCTAAAACCTGTTTGTCTCAGTTTACATACAAATGTGCAAACTAAGATTTTAAAAATCTCCACTCTGGCCGGAGTTTTTAGAAACAACCGGTTTCAGAGGCGAATTCTCAGTTTGCGTGTAAACAAAGGGCGCAAAGGGAGGAAAATGTCTCCGTTTTTCAAAATAACCATGTACGTGTAAACAGGCCTTCGTTTTTAAATAAGCCTGAAGGACTTGATTTTTAATTAGGGTTGCATCTGAATTCTGCAGGGTTCCGGCGTTTGACACCCCTGATCTAACGCATTAAGATGCTAATTAATTAACAAATAGCTGTAAACATATATCACACAGTAAATACCATTCAAAAGTTTTTGAACAGTAAGATTTTTTATGTTTTTAAAGAATTCACTTCTGCTCACCAAGCCTGCATTTATTTGATCCAAAATACAGCAAAATCAGTAATATTGTGAAATATTTTTACTATTTAAAATAACTGCTTTCTATTTGAATATATTTTAAAATGTAATTTATTTCTGTGATCAAAGCTAAATTTTTTACATCATTAGACCAGTCTTCAGTGTCACATGATCCTTCAAAAATCATTCTAATATGCTGATTTGCTGTTCAAGAAACATGTATTATTATTATTATTATTATTATTATTATTATTATTAATAATAATAATAATAATATTTGAAACAGGATTTCAGGATTCTTCGATGAATAGAAAGATCCAAAGATCAGCATTTATCTGAAATAAAAAGCTTGTGTAACATTATACACTATACCATTCAAAAGCTTGGAGTCAGTATAATATTTCTTTGGAGGAATATAGAAATTATAGAAATGAATACTTTTATTTAGCAAGGATGCTTTAAATTGATCAAAAGCGATGATAAAGGCATTTATAATGTTACAAAGTTTTCTATGTCAGATAAATGTTGTTCTTATAATTTTTTTCTTCATCAAAGAAACCTGAAAATTATGTTCAGCTGTTTTCAACCTAAATATAAATGTCCTAATAATAATAAGTGTTTTTTCTAGCAGCAAATTGGATTAGCTTCAATGATTGCATCCGATCTTGTCATCTGCTTAGGCATGTAAATCCACCACACAATCATTTTGAATTGCTCTCAGTGAGTCTGTGTTCATAAGATAAGAGTGTGATTAGGTGTAAACATAGTTCTGTCACGACCACTATCATCAAAATGATAGATACTTAGCATGAACTTTGTTTTAGCGCTATGGTTAATCATTTGCCGGTATGGTTATATTCTGGGCAAAAACTCCCTGCCCATCCATGCAGCCTATCATGAATGAGCAGAGAGAAAGCCAAGTCCTGACTGTGTCAAAAGGAGGAGCTGGGGATGGAGGAGGGTAATTTGTTCCTGAGCAAGTGGAAAAGCTGCTGAATACTATTGAATAGAGCTTAAATGGGAATGCTGCAATAGGTAAGAATCAGCTGACATGATCTGCCAGAACTAATGCTAACGCTTAATTTATGTCAGGGCCACTGTCATCAAAATGACAGATACTTAGCATTAACTTTGGTTTGGTGGCTCGATTACGATGTCCCGTTAAAGAGGTCAAGCCGGGGATGAAAAGGTTGTCATATTCGGGTAAGCTAACCTTAACTAGCTATGTGTTTGCTCGCCTAACGTCAGATTTATGAAGTCCGTTCTATGAATACATATAAGATCAGTAACAGGCAGTTAACGAAGTACAACGAATTTTCCATGATTACCATTGTCCACCTATTTACTTAATATTTACGGTAGTACAAGATATTATAGCACATTACAATAGCTCACATTATTCCTGCTACAGAGATTGCAGGTGATAGCAGGCCAGCTAGCTACATTTCTCATTCAGATAAGGACTTAGGTTTGAACACTACAGTTAACAGTGTGTATACTGTTTTGTCTCTAATGCATCTCTCTCTCTCTCTCTCTCACACACACACACACACACACACACAGTTCTAAGTTCGGGTCACATAATATATTAATTCTCATGATATATTGTCAGTACTAATGTAAAAATGTTTAATTATTTCCACAGATGTATCGATGACCGCCAGTGATGCAGTGTACAACTGTGAGGGTGATCAGATCCACATGCCCCTGATCTTGCTGAAAGTCACCAGAAGTTACCTGCTGTGATAGTTATTATGAACCTTTACAGTGTCACCTGACATTACCTGCTGTAAATAGTTTTTATTTATTTACCTTAATTTGATCTTTTTTTTTCATCTTTAATCTCTGATTTGAAGGAATAAGTCATGTCAAGTTTGCAAGTTAATTCCATCTTGGTTTATTACATATGGAAATGAAATGTTGAAATTTTATAGGATGGTCAGTAGAAGGTGTCTCTTGCTTCCCGAAAACAACCAACACTGATCAACACATCACAAATGATTTTATACAACTTATATTAAATTATCCATGTTCTAAAAAACAAATCACAGTCTGTCTCTTGTTTAACACAACTGATTTCATATAGTTAGTCTTCACCCACACCCTCTACATCCCATCCCAATTACCTAATATCCTATCCTTAACCTAATTATTTTCATTCCTGCTTATTTACAAAGCTGCAAGTATCTTGTTGAAAGCAGCAGGTAGCCTGCCTGAAACTCATCTGACACAAGGAAGCATACACTTAAAATAAAAGGTTTGTAGTCTAGCTACACTCTTGGCACAGAATTGCTCATTGTAAGGCACATGTAGCAGAACTTGCTGTGATGGAACCCAGATGAGCAGCTTACAGGTCCTCAGCTCTGTACAGAACATGGCAAACCTAAAATACATTTCAAAGATTTTACAGTTGTCTTATTTCAGAATCATTCATTATTATTACACTTGACGTTTACCTACATTATTCATTGATTAGACTTAATGTACACCTACCAAATCTTACCTTTACCTTACCTTTTGCATATACACAGTGCAGAATTAAGAGGCAAGCTGATTTTCTGATCATATTTTTTGGTAAAATTTACCAATTCCAAACCAATCTTAACTATTCATTTTGCATTTAATCTTTTATAAGTGATATATAATCTTTTTTTGGTTCGTTTTATCTGTAAAATAAAATTTGCCTAATAATTATGCATACCTGGATATAAGGCGTTTTTCACTTCCAAGTTCCACCCTCCTCCTATTCTAATGTGTAATTGATAAACGTTCACTTACCTTACTCCACTGTACAATTAAGTTATTAGACAAAATACTTAGTCTGATGATGGTCATCAAACACGTTATTATACTTTTAAACATTTATAACTTCGTGTATATTAACATCACACACAAAACTAACCAGCACCATGCTGAAAGGTTTAGACTGCTCGACTGGCTGGTTGCACGTTCAATTTTTGGCCACTTCTTCATATCGTCTAACATTACCCACGTTAACAGTGACGATGGATGGGACAATTTGAGACCATTTGATCGTCGTAAGACGTTTTCATCGTGCTCCCAATTTATAACATAACGTTCTTTGTCATTTCCCCACAGTTATAGCTAGCTATAAACAATCTTACAACTACTAAACTAGTAACCGGATGTGCCGTATCGGTTTAGCGGAAGTCGGATGACAAAATGCGGAAATGCGAAGTATTAAAAGTGGGCGGAGCGGAATAAGGTGAATAGAACCAGTAGAGTTGGCATCCTAACAACGAATGGAGCAGAGATCACAGGTTTTACCCTGCCTAAAAGCTTCAGCATCCATTTAAAAATCCATAAACAACAGCATATAATAACTCAAATCAACTCATCAGTTTGCAGGTTTTGTCATCTCCAATAGACATTTGCCCTTGTTGAGTTACGTGTCCTCAATCTGCGTGAGCATAGACAAAAATCCTTACCAATATACTAGATAGCTTTGCAACAATTTAAGAATATTAGCAGTGCTATTTTACATTTATTATCTGTCTTCTGTACCTGGACACAAATTTGAAAGAACAAAAACATTGTGTAAATAGCACAAATAAATAGAGCGAACTTACAAATGAAAAGATTTCAAATAGGGCCCACTGGATAGCAATGAGAATAAAATAGAAACTAAGCAAGAAATCTTGCTTATTAATATTTATGGTGGATGCATCACCCCAAGCTCAACAAGTGAGGAACCAGAGGAACACTACTGTAATTAAGTGTTTTTTATTGTATTATATATATATATATATTGTAGTAAGTTTGTGTGGCAAGGAAGAGGACAAAGGGGTCGGCTGGACTGCTGACGTATTTATTTGCCCAAAAATAAAGAAAAACACAAACACCAAAACGGTGACTCTTATTATGACACGCTCTGTCGCACTTCCGGTTTACTCCCGGTTTTCCGTCTCCGGTTCGGGTCAGCAGTCCGTCTCTCTCTCGCTTGCATCCGTTTCTCCTGGCGTTTTATACTCTCTCCACGCCAATTACTAGAACGAGAAACAGGTGATGATAATTTCTGGCCAAACCACTCACTTACCGCTCGTCTCCTGATTCTCTCTCCCGCTGCAGACTTCGCTAAACCACGCCCCCCCTGCCACATACCCCCACCGCCCGACTCAGGCCGGGGAGCCCTCCGGCCTGCAGCCCCCCCCTCCCCATTTCTGGAGAGGAAGTCGGCCACCGCCATCTGAACACCCGGCCTGTGGATCACCTTGAACTTAAAAGGCTGAAGAGCTAGATACCAACGAGTGATCCGCGCGTTGGTATCCTTCATGCGGTGGAGCCACTGCAGCGGAGCGTGGTCTGAACAGAGGGTGAACTCCCGTCCCAGGAGATAATAGCGGAGGGTGAGGACGGCCCATCTGATGGCAAGGCACTCTTTCTCGATGGTGCTGTACTTAGCCTCTCTCTTCGAGAGCTTTTGGCTAATGTACAGCACTGGCCGTTCCTCCCCCTCTATCTCCTGGGACAGGACTGCCCCCAGCCCCCTGTCCGATGCGTCTGTCTGCAACAGAAAAGGGAGAGAAAAATCAGGAGAGTGTAACAGCGGCCCGCCACACAGAGCAGCCTTGACCTGAGTAAAGGCCTGCTGACACGGCTCCGTCCACTGGACCGTATCTGGTACCTCCTTTTTAGTAAGGTCAGTCAAAGGGCTGGTGAGGTCCGAATAATTAGGAATAAACCGCCTATAATATCCCGCCAGCCCCAAGAACTGTCTTACCTCCTTTTTGGTCTTGGGTCGTGGGCAGGTCGCAATAGCGGCAGTCTTATCAATTTGGGGACGCACCTGCCCATGCCCCAAGTGGAAGCCCAGATACCTTACTTCCACACGCCCAATCGCACACTTCTTTGGGTTGGCCGTGAGCCACGCTCCCCTCAGCGACCTCAGGACAGCCCTCAGATGCTGCATATGCCGCTGCCAGTCATTACTAAATATAATAATATCATCTAGGTAGGCAGCAGCATATGCAGCATGGGGCCGTAGAATCCGATCCATGAGGCGCTGGAAGGTAGCTGGGGCCCCGAACAAGCCAAACGGAAGGGTAACAAATTGGTGTAATCCGAACGGCGTTGTGAAAGCTGTCTTTTCTCTGGACAACGGAGACAAGGGGATCTGCCAATAGCCCTTTGTTAAGTCCAATGTCGAATAAAAACGAGCCGTGCCTAGCCGATCAAGCAACTCGTCAACCCGCGGCATTGGATACGCGTCGAATTTCGACACAGCATTCACCTTGCGGTAATCTACACAGAATCGGACTGAGCCGTCCGTTTTCGGAACTAAAACTATCGGGCTCGCCCAGTTACTATTAGATTCTTCTATTACCCCCATGTCAAGAATAGCGCCCAATTCAGCCTGAACTACTTGTTTCTTGTGCTCAGGTAAACGATACGGCCGGCTGCGAACTACCACGCCCGGCTCGGTCTCGATATGGTGCTGAATTAGGTTAGTACGGCCCGGTAGGGGCGAGAAGACGTCGGCAAACTCTGCCTGCAATTTCGTTACATCAGTGAGTTGGGACGGCGAGAGGTGATCTCCACCTGGAGCCAGGGCGAGGGATTGGGGTTTGATATTCGCCTCTGGCCCGAGATCATCCTCTCCGCCAATCACCGTTGCCAACATCACTGATTCCGCCTCATTCCATTTTTTAAGGAGGTTGAGGTGGTATATCTGACGGGACCCGTTCCTATCGGACCGTACTACCTCATAATCGAGATCTCCGACCTGTCGTGCGACCTCAAACGGTCCCTGCCACTTAGCCATTAATTTGGAGCTCGACATTGGGAGTAATACAAGCACTTTCTCTCCCGGTGCAAATTTGCGTAACCTAGTTCCCCTGTTATACAGCTGGCTCATGAAGTGTCCCTGGACACGAGGAGGGCCGGGTGGACGGGACCTAGGGAGAGGGACAGGGCGAGAGAGAGAGGGGGGAGAGAGAGAAGGAGAGAGAGAGTTAGCAGGTGGGGGTGCGCCGACCCCTGGGCACGCCACCATGTGGTCCTCCGCCAGATGGATGGCCGAGTCCAGCGACGTGGGGCGGTGGCACTGGACCCACTCGGCCGTCTTCTTGGGAAGCCGAGCGATGAACTGCTCCAGCACCACCAGGTCGATGACATGCTCCACGTCACTTCCCTCGGCCAGTAGCCACTTGCGGCAGGAGTCCCGGAGCTGTTGGGCCATCACGAAGGGCCGGCCGGCCTCGCCCAAGTCCAGGGACCGGAAGCGCTGGCGATGTTGCTCTGGCGACCGGCCGACCCGCTGGATAATGGCCCTCTTGAGGTCGTCGAAGACCAGGAGGTTCGCCACCGGAAGTTGTTGCGCGGCCACCTGGGCCTCACCGGAGAGCAGGGGAATGAGGCGTACCGGCCACTGCTCGCGGGGCCACCCGCAGGCCTCCGCCGACTTTTCGAAGAGCTCCAGGAAGGCCTCCGGATCGTCCTGGGCCCCCATCTTGTGAAGCGGCAGGTGCATGGGGGCGGCGGGCGGCCCGGCGGCCTCGGCGCGAACCTCCCGATCCATCCAGCTCCGGAACCTCTCGCGGTCCTCCTGCTGGGCCTGAACGATGGCCTGGAATCGTCTCTCCTGATCGGTCCTCAGGTCCAGCAGGGCCTGATGTTGTTCCTGGTGCAGGACCGCGAGGGAAGCGATGATATCCGCAAGCGGCGTGGAGGACGGGCTTTGCATGGCGGCGGCGGCGGTCCTTCTTCCTTCCCGGGTTTCGGCACCAGTGTAGTAAGTTCGTGTGGCAAGGAAGAGGACAAAGGGGTCGGCTGGACTGCTGACGTATTTATTTGCCCAAAAATAAAGAAAAACACAAACACCAAAACGGTGACTCTTATTATGACACGCTCTGCCGCACTTCCGGTTTACTCCCGGTTTTCCGTCTCCGGTTCGGGTCAGCAGTCCGTCTCTCTCTCGCTTGCATCCGTTTCTCCTGGCGTTTTATACTCTCTCCACGCCAATTACTAGAACGAGAAACAGGTGATGATAATTTCTGGCCAAACCACTCACTTACCGCTCGTCTCCTGATTCTCTCTCCCGCTGCAGACTTCGCTAAACCACGCCCCCCCTGCCACATATATATATATATATATATATATATATATATATATATATATATATATATATATATATATATAATATATTACTTTATTTTATTTTTTATTATTATTATTTTTTATTAACACAATAGCTTGATCTCAGCCGGTTGATTATGTATTTAATCAACAAATGTCATATCCCCTAATTTTTCATGCTCACATGCTCACATTACTCATTGCGTAATCACAAATTAAAGTGGATCAGAAATTATGAATCTCTAATAAGTATTGAGTGGCAGTCCAGCAGAGGAAGCATTCAATCTGCAGAAATACTTCAAATGACTCTCATTGATATTAAGTTCTTATATGTATAGAAGCCATAGAGTGATAAAAACGTGCTTCTGACGCTGCGTGTAGCAGAATCAACTGCACACTCACACAGCTAATGAAAACAACCTTAGAAAAATAAACAACCATGACACTGAGATTACGCCGTTTAATACAGTTAACCCCAGTTGAAACAGCTACACGAGAATGCTTGTTTCATTTAAACCTGTTCTTATGGCCTTAACTATCGGTGTGCAATTACTGTACATTCTCTAGACTGCTCTGTGTTGCTCCAGGTGTATAAACACAATGCGTAAATGCTGCTGCAAATATTCTTAATATTTCTCTCATGGAAATGATGCAATACTGCTAACATAATTTTATTTTATTTTTTACAATTAGCAGACTAGGCAATATACGCAGCGATATGGATTAATAGAGCATTCATTTATCTTAGATGTGGATTTCAGATGTTCTGAAACACACTGCAACAGATTGATTTGTGAGCAGCGATGCGCAATTTGCTCCTGAGCAAGCGGAAAAGCTGCTGAATACTACTGAATAGAGCTTATGTAGGAATGCAATGATAGGTGTCGTATTCCTCCAGGTTACAGTACATCTCAACCTGAAGCTCTTTGAGAGGCCCAATTTTGATAGCCAAACTTGGGAAGTTACAGAAAGCACCCCATCCAAGGAACATTTCCTCTGCAGAAAGATCCATTCCCGAAAGGTTCAGGAAGGTCCCTGCATGTTTTCCGAGCATGCAAACTACCGTGGCCGTCAGTAACTCCTTGACAAGGGAGAGTACAGGTGACACACTGAATGGGGGGCCATGCATGCCACTGTGGCCTCTATTCGTCAACAGTTGTCCAATTCCTGAACAACTTACAAAGCAAAACAAAATCAGTTATTTTGATTATATTACATACAGTGCATTTGCATAGATATTCATTCCCTTTTTCTGGGACAGTTGAAATGTAGCTCAGGAGCATTCATATTGCTTGTACATTTTCATTAATACATGGCATAGCATGCACTCATTTTATTACAGTTTTTTATTTTATTACATTTTCTTATATATATATAAAAAAAAAAAAAAGTAAACCTACTGTCTAACAGTAGAGCAAGAGTTTGGGTGGAGCGTACAAACACAAAATGCATTGTTTCATTCGGGATGTGTTTATCCAATTTGAGCAAGTGGCTAGACGCCAGTGCTGCTCCAACTTTGCCAGTACCAGTATCTGGAAAACAATTTAATTAGCCCAATAAATATTTTCTGGACTCAGCCATTGCCGAATCAAAAGGTCAGTGTTCCATACAACAGCCACTGAATTAATCTGCAGGAACAATCTAGAAACAATCACAGTATCAGCTGTTGATGATGCAGTTGCTGCGGCCATTCATATAACAATGATTTGCCTGGCAGAGCAACTCAATGTGAAACATATAAATCTCACTCATTGCCCTTTCAATACACAGCATACATCAAAAGGAAGAATGAAATTAGCCCCAAACATGGACAGAATGGGAAAAGTAAGACACCTTTTGCTTGCGTAAACTGGCTCTGTGATCTTTTTCTTGACTTAATTATGTTTCTACATCTTCTCCCATACAGATTTTCTTTTATGAGGACAAAAACCTTCAGGGACATTGTTTTGAGTGCAGCATGGACTGCCCAGAGCTGTCGTCCCACTTCAGCCACTGTAACTCCATCCGAGTTGAAAGTGGGGCCTGGGTCTTGTATGAACGTCCAAACTTCATGGGCTGCCAGTACATCCTAACCAGGGGAGAGTATCCTGATTACCAGCACTGGATGGGCTTCAGTGACTCTATAAGATCTTGTCGCATGGTGCAAAATGTAAGTCATCCCTGTTAGGAGAACCATAGCTGGGCTATTTTGCCCAATGCAGGTCTATGTTTCACCTTTTCAACAAAAACATTCACCTACCAGACATATGTGCCACACAACCATTCAAGATGCATTATTGGCCCTAAACTCCTTATCGTTCCCTGCTGAAAGTTTATTTTCAGTATGCATAATCTGAATGTATTTTTTAAATAATTTAGAGCACCATTAGAATAACTTTAGGTGATTCTAGATATGATTCTGCTCTTTCTACATTAAAGGGCCTACCAGAAATCAGTGCATTGTAATGGTATTTGGCTATCCACTCTCTCTTTTGCAGCATACTGGCAATTTCCATATCCGTCTGTATGAGCGGCCTGAATTCAAGGGTCAGATTATGGAGTGCAGTGAGGACTGGCCCTCTGTTTATGACCGCTTCGGTCACCGTGAGGTACAGTCCTGTAACGTTCTGGATGGGGCCTGGGTTTTCTATGAGCATCCTAATTTCAGGGGACATCAGTATTTGTTGGAGAGAGGCGAGTACCACCACTTCACTGACTGGAGTGCCATGCATCCTACTGTCGGCTCCATCCGACGTGTTCAAGAGTTATAGGTATTTTAATATGTAGTTGATTGTTCCTTAAACTATTTAATAATAATAAAAAAAATGACACTGAGCTCACATTAAGCTTCTGTCTCGTGGTTTAATTAGTTCCATTTAAAAGTCAGCTTCAAACAAAGCATTTTAATAAAAGATATTTATATAAATCTTACATATATATTTATTTATAAATTAATGATTAAAAATAAAAAAACATAAATGGCAATATCATGAAATATTATTACAATTGTTTTCAATTTTAATATATTTTTTAAAAGTGATCTATTTCTTTGATGACAAAGCTGAATTTTCAGCAGCAATTATTCCAGTCTTCAGTGTCACATGATTCTTCAGAAATCAAACTGTATGAATAAATGTATTTAGTTTTATGCTGATGCAGTTTGTTTATGTATTTGTTATGCATTATTCATTTGCATTCTTTGATCAACTAAAAAGTCAAAAGAACAGCATTTATTTGAAATGTAATTATTTTGTAACATTATAACCGTCTTTACTGTCTCTTTTGCTAAATGGAATGTTTTTGCTGAATAAAAGTAAAGTGATAATAGATAATACACCAAAATAAATAAATAAATAATACACCAAAAAATAAATTAATAATACAAAAAAAACTACTCTCTCAAGTTGCTCCCTCAAGAATTTTCATTTTTGGGTGAACTAAATTATATTATATTAAGTATGTCAAATAACCATTTTTTTAATGTATGAATTTATTTATTAACAGTTATCTCATCGTTTTCACCATCTTCTGTTGCTATAACTCAATACTCCCCTCTGTTGGTTAATGGGCTCTTACAAACTTAGATTTTAAAATAGAAAAAAATTGACTTCAGTTACCTTTTTTATAGAAAACAAGTATTTGAGTATTGTAATGACAAACTGTACATTTAACAATATATAAATAAACAATTGATTTAAATATATTTGCTAAATATAGTTGCATGTAACACATGAGTTTAAATGTTTTTTTGTTTTGTTTTTTATCTGCATGACAGATGAAGAATTGGGTTGAAGTAAATGCTTTAAAAAATAAACTGCCTCTTCAGGCCTTTTGCTATACTGACACAGAGGTCAGGAATTTTGTTTTTGCTACCAGTACCTTGTTCACATGGATATACATACCACACATGTTTTTTAACCATTTGTAATTTAAAAACAATGAGTGCATGTGTGTTTGCATAGGCAGAGAGCATGAGCTGCCAGTGGTGTGAGCAGTTGCTGGTCAATAGCCCCTGCTAAATCTCCCCATACAATAGTTCAGGCCATGTTGATGACTCAGGAGCTTTGCCAGAGTCCAGCATATACCCAAAGTCCACAATGCTGATGCAGGCCAGAGAGGCACAAGAGCATGCTAAAACAAAAGGTGGTTTTCTGCACAAAGACCACCAGCAAGCACTTTTTCACCAGTGGGCCCACAGGTGTCTGTTGGTCCAGATTCCTCCATAGGCATCCAGCACAGAATGGAAGGATAGTTCACAAAGTTCACTTATTAGTAGTTGAGCTAGTATTTTTTCCACTATCCTGACAGCGCCCTCTTGTGGTAGTCATTTGTATTACTTTTTAACATATGGTTCACGGACTAATCACAAAAAGTTATTGCGAAATCTATTACTGTAATCAGATTTGTACAGAAATCATGATTTTTATAACAAGTGACAGGCAAGGGAGGAATAATAATACATAATCAACATAAGCTTGGGTTTCTAATGGTTTGTTTATTACCTTTAAATTGTCAGCTTGAGTTATCTTAGTTGTCTTTTAAGCAGAATACTGTACATCTTCTGCCAGATTTATCAGCTGCTACCATGTGGTACAGCTATGAGTTAACAAGCTGGTAAAGTATGTGCAGGTGTTAATTGCCTGGCAGATGCGATTGGGAACTGCAAGGTCATTGTGGAGACACCCCTGCTGCAATGTTACAGCACTGTTAAAAGATGGAGACATCTTTAAATATGCCAGGGAGTAATTATAGGATGGAGGCTTCTAAAGCAGTTAACATATAGCCTAATGCAATTTAATCCCAGTTAAATGTAAAATTATGTGTTGTATACAGTATTAAAAATGGCCCATGTTGTGTCACTGGCCTAAAGTTAGTTTGATTTGTCTGGTCTGCAGTTATTTGTTTTACCATGTGAATGAAATTTCACATTTTCTTATTGCTTTCAGAATCACATTCCTCTATGACTATTTTTAAACTTCTGAGTCACTGATACAGGTCCACAGCTGAAAGGAATTACTTTAATCCTATGAAAAGAATGTAAAAATAAACTTTCCAGACGAGACAATTGCCTTTTAAGGAAATGGCAAGAGAGTTAGAGGGGAAAGTGGGGCCGGGGGAGGGGAAACACCATATTCTTCTGTACAAAAACCATTTAGTTTATACAGTAATAATGTTGACAGAGTTGTCTTGGGCACTGTAAATTTTAACAGTGCTGTACAATGATAACAATTAGATAAAAAGATAAAAATGATCATTTAAGTAAATTAGGAAATGTGATTGAAAATGCAATTTATATGGAAACTAAATACAACATAATCAAAATGTTAATGCCATGATTTCAATATAATGATTTATTGGTACATCTGTTGTTCATCCACAGATAATTTATGCTTTGATGCTGTCCATATTGTGCATCTTAATGTCTATCGATACATAATGTATGTGTGGTAGAAACACACTTTACAAAAAATAGATATGAGGTCACGTTGTTTTTGTGTTCTGTCTTCTAGAACAGGCACAGCTCATTACAAAGTGCTTTAGACTAATTGCCTGTATGTTAACACCTCTCTGTCTTATTAATGCATGAATTCTTAAACAAAATCTCTTTCTTAGATGGATTCCTTTGAGATGATTAAGATTTAAAGGCAATAGATTTGCACTATATTTCCACACCTGTCTTGCATTACTACTGTGTGTAGAAACTACACATTTAAAACCCCACAACATATTAAGATTATATGTTTAGCCTCAATAATTCTGTCCATCAAGGCTTATTAAGATTCAGGTGAAAATTAGGATTCATTGTCACATGGGCAGACTGGATGGATAAGCTAAAAGCAATTTTCACTCCTTTCTGATGATGACAGACAGTCTGGAGGTACACCTGCCCAGAACGGCATGCTGGGTCCTTAATTATGAGCCTCGGCCTGAGGTGCATTAGATGACCCACCTACTGCTGCCATAAATCTGTTACAAAGGCAGAATCCCAAAGTAATGACACCCCTCCTACCTCACTTTATTGTCATGATCTCCAGCTATAAATGACCAACAGGGATTAAGAAGCTGAGAAAGAACTAGAACTTTCAATATCACTGGAAATGTTCCTTATATAAATAAATATGTTATGTGATTTCCATGAAATGAAAGTGCAGGTGTTTGGATTCACTTGTGTCTTTTGTTTTCACCATAAGAGGGCAGCATAGGATTTAAAACAACTCATAGCCAATGATACATTGGTTTTTCATTTAATTGTATCATTAAGAATTTTTTAATTTTTGGAATATAATCTTTGCATATTTACTTGGAGGTCCACACAATGTTTATCCTGCAGCATTGAGGAAGACAGGATGGGAAACGTCAGTGTAATCTTAAACAGGCCACTACAGTACACACCTCTTTTAAGGGTTTGACCGACATTTGTTTTACAAAGCGTACTTCTCATTTGTAACTTAAGGAAGCCTTGTAAACAACAACCTTGGAGTAAAGGATTCATCAGAATGATGTTATGATGTCAACATGAGAAAATATTTGCCTGTATCTAACACCTCTAGACTTGATAATTACAGACAGACGTGTTTGATCAGGGTGAACTGATTCTGCAGAAAGGTAGATCTCCAGGAGCAGGTTGTGCTGCGTTCCACTCCACTTTTAGACATGCACTTGCAAACTTCCTCGGGGGAATCCCTTGAAAAACATTTACCTTGAAAAACATTGCAGAAAATACATTTTTGTAAGAATCATCCTGAAGCAAAATTCAGAGCATGGTAAAACATTTATCTTTATTTGAAATGTTTCATGCCTCTCTAATATTAATATTTTTCCCTCAGTTATTATTATTATTATTATTTATTTATTTATTTATACTGGGATTTTTTTCTGAAATTGATGGATTGTAGGATGTGACATGGCCCTACCTACTTTATATATATATATTATATATTATATTTAAAAGTTTATTTTATATATATATATATATATATATATATATATATATATATATATATATATATATATATATATATATATATATATATATATATATATATATTGAAAGAGTTCAGATGCAAAAGCCTCTAAGTGCCATCTGAAATTTTCATCTAAAATTAAGATTTGTATCAGGCTCCTGAGTAATTTTACTTTAATTGCAATGTGCAGGTCCTTTCCCAGGCTATTAAAGTGAAATAACTGAACATATAAAAATCCTAATTTTAGATAAAAATTTCAGATGGCACTTAGAGGCTTTTGCATCTGAACTCTTCATATATATATATATATATATATATATATATATATATATATATATATATATATATATATATATATATATACATAAAATTATTGAGAGAATTTAGTTGACAAAAGCATCTCCACAAATCTCAGTTAGGCTACAACTCATTTGCCCGGCAGATTCCAAAACTTGACGGTCTGAATGCAATGATATGATGTTACCTGCCTGTCAACCAATGTATTTGCATACCACCACACAGCCATAGCGAGAGTTAGGGGCATGCTGGCTACTAACTGTAACAAGCTGACCAGCTGATTCAGAGGGTGTTTAGTCGGTGTGGAAACAGAAATTCAGAAGTGAAAGGTAGAATCGTAAGACTTCCCAAAATACACAGAGACAGATAATGGGGTAAAACAAGGGTAAACATCAGCAGTGACTTCACTAGAAGGAGGAATCTGATGAAACGTTTGGGATTCAATCGGTACAACTAACTTGGGGAGTTTCTTCTCGACAGCTAAACAGAACCAAATGCATACTGAAGTCCCAGAATAGAGATTGATGAGGGGGGAGGTTCAGATTTTCCTGACCTACTGTGAATGTGTGCATTTTAAGATGTTTTAAGGCTCTTAACTTGGATAGAAATATAGAATTAAAACCAAGTCAGTGGGTAGTAGTAGCATAAATAATTTTTCAAGTTAACAGATTCTTAAACATGAGAATCAGATTTAATGTTGCAATGGATGATCCATGATACAAACAAGAAATAGAGAATATATAGTTTGTTTATGTTTATGAATTTAATAAACTCAGTTATAATTATCCTGGTAGCCTTCAGTATCTAAAGTCATATCTAAACTGATTAAACATGAATATTATTATAATTTATTATTATTATTCACACTAAACAGAAAATAATATTTTCCAATAAGTTTAAACTGATTTTTAAATTGCATGGGCATATTTACCTTTATTTTTCTAAAAGTGTCCATTATTTTTGAGTCAAATTCTTACATTTAATCAGTGAATTAGAATAATAAGACATTTGGGCTTTTACCAAGCAAATGAAATCAACACCGAGCTGCATCTGAAGTGGGATTTATAGATGTAGGCTATATACACATTGTTTAATGCAAGACACTAATGCATTTAACCTGCAATTAAAAATGCATAAATAATGTTTTTAAGTATTAAACATAAAACGTTGAATAATTATATTTGAAGTGATTTAAAACATGGAACAATTTTTTTTTTTAAGTCGAAATTTGAAATTGAAACCGCCAATAGATGGCAGCAAATCACTGTAAATAAGTGAGTCATTGCGATTGAACCGAATCATTTAAATGATTGATTCATTCAGGAACGAATTCACCATCATGTTGCTCAGAGACTCAAAAAACCTGTGCTGTGCGGCAGTGTTTGGAATTATTGTTGTTGGCGAAGTACAGCAGAAACAGGCAGTTGCTGTCTAAAACGTAAGTCTCTTAATGAACAGTATGTTTATTTAGCTGTTGTAAAAATCAATATAAAAACCTATAACACTTGTAATCACTGTAATTTTGGGGGAAAAAACGGCATTACATGTGAAATTGATTAACTAAAGTACTTAATGTCAAATGCACATCGTTAAAATCGGTAAGCCCCTCCCCTCGAACGCAGATGAGCCAATGGCAGTCGAGTCAGTGGAGTATCAGTTGCAACTTGCATGGGGAGCAGAACAAGCAAGCACATCTGTAGGTTTCTAAGGCACAAATTATGTTTACTTTAGTTGATGTTAAAACGCATTTATAACGGTGTAACGTTAGACGTTTTCTCGAATAACTGTATCTATTTAAGTCTGTAGGCTCTGTATAATTAAATCAGTGTTGATAAATGAAAAAAAAACATCTGTAGGTTTCAGCGCAGAGAAACATTGAAAGATCCGAAGCTTTCATCGGTTTGATGGTGTCTGTTATGAAAATGGAAAAAAAACGACGTTCCTGTGGTACTTGTAACACTCAGGTTACCCTGAGAGGATAGGCAATATAATTTTATTTTAGTACATTTCCTAAACCCAAACAAAACAGAGCAAAATATCACTAAGCATTCAACCCCAAGACAAAAGCGTTCATTTTCTGGCTGTCATCCTCTCAAATTACAACTTTCATCTGCTCTAGCAGAACGTCTTGCGTTTTAGCAAGCTAAAGCTAGCCTATAGCTAACATTAAATTTATTACAAACCTATATAGCGAACTGTTCTCACATCAGATACAGTGTATGGCAAAAACACATAAACGAAGGTCTACATTACACCGTCTCTTCATATTAAACTTGTTAATTAGTTTAATCGTACTCTGCGATGAACAATGCTGGATCTGCGATTGTAACAAATGTAACAATCGGATTCTCCAGCTTGCATTGCGGCTGTAAACCATCGCTTCCAAATTAATACCCACAATATTTATTTTAAAATATTTTATATATCCCTCCATGGCATATTTAAGTCCCACATGTAGTCCTCCTGTGTCCAAAATTTATCAAAAAGATATAAGGACAAAGTATTCGTTTACGATTTCGCAACAGTAACTCGGCGGGGCTTTCCGATTGGTCACTTTGCGTTTTGAGGGGGCTCGAAATGATTTGTTGTTGTTGTTGTTGTTGTTGTTGGTTTTTTTTTTTTTTTTTTTTTTTTTTTGCAGGGGTTCCCCTGATACAATTCGCATTCCAGGGACGAAATATCACGTTATTTGGGGTCGCTTCAACCCGCAACAGTGTTAAAGTATTCCAATCCCTCTGGAAAACAGATGACTTGGCAACACTGATTATTTATTGCTTATTTATTTAGTTATTATGCCCGCGTCCTGTAAATCAGTTTATAGGCTATTGTTTAAATAAAATTAACACAACCCGACTGTTATTCAGATAATTTAAACACCAAACCGCTGAAATCACACGATTACTTTCATTTAATGCTATGTTGAGCAACCAGTAAGCCTTTAAATAATGTTTTTCATTGTTTCCGTCCAATGTGTTATCCAGAAGCGGTTGGAGGACGTGTTTTGGTGCCCATTTAGGGAGTTTTTTAGACGCTCGCAGCATTGTGCTTCACAGCGTTTCGACTCAGCTTCAGCTCAGGTCCTGCACACACACGATGCCAATGATGCTGCACGCGCGCATGATGCCTAACAATGCTGTCTAGGTAGGCAGGTCGCTAGGTTTTGAGAAACAGCCGGAGTCACGACTCCAGACTGGCAGGAAGATGAGGACACGATGAATTCATCTTTGGGTAGGTTCTCACCTTTATTATAGTTACTTGGATTTATAATGGATAAAGATTGTTGCTGTTAGATTTAGACTGCAAATAGTGAATTATTTGGTTACACTTAATGATCAAAATACTACGAACATTCGGCATATTATTCATATGATTTCACATTGTTGTGAATTTTTATTTTATGTATAATTGTTGCATTGATTATTGGTCATGTTTTAATATGAGACCTTTATGTACATTTATAGAATAGAATTTAAGATATTATGGAGATTTAAAATGTGCTTCTTTCTGCATGTTTTCTGCATGCATTTATGATATTCACATCAGAATGTAAAATAACAACAAGCTTTATGTGTACCAATGGACAAAACAACAGCATGTTTGTTCTTTATTCCGTCCACTCATGTAGACAGATGTGTTAGTATTTTCATAAATGTTTATTGTAAGTTGTTGTGTATTTGTAAGTGCCTGCAATGTGTATGAAAGCATACTTAAAAGCGTTTTTAAAGGTTTGCAGATGTGGTGCTTTTCCCAGGACTGTGTCAGGAATAAGGTGTTTACAGTGCTAGGCAAAGGGGGATCCTGGGAGGTTGCTATTTTTAGCTCTTATTTCATCATTCCGCTGCACAGTGCAGTAAGCTGCTCTCTGCATCTCAATGATTGAGGATGGGCTCATCAGCCTCCTTCTCTTTAAAATGTCCACAGCTTTTAAATCAAAAACTATCTGAAAGAACGAATGGATGTGGGGTCATACTCTTTTTCCATCTGCTCTTTTGTTGTTGCTTCGCTGTGCAGATTTTATTAAGGCTATTACGAAGTGCAGTATAGTGTTCTATACAAATGCAGCATTAGGATATTCATGGGCATTTAGTAGTGTTTGACAGAATGATGTCTCTTGATACTAAACACAATATATACAGGCACAGATCCATTCACAGTGTTTCTTCCAAGGTTGTCATAACAGCATGAGCCAGATTGGTATCTAATACCATGCGCCTGACCTTAAACATGACCTATGTCTTTAAAGTTTCCATCCCATGTATAATCTGCAAGACATTTTTCATCACAATGAAGAGCATTACTGTGTGCTTAATAAACACAATCTTGTCTGTAGTGAATGTGGTGAAGATTTAAGGATTTTATTTGAAAAGGAGTTTTATATTTTACACTTTCCATCACAGAAAGTGTCTTATTCTTCTGTATTTAGATTATGTTAAACTCGTAGCTAAACACATTGTCATGGAAATATGAGCAAAGAATGAAATGCAGTTTCCTCACATTCTAACCATGTCTCAAACAAAATGTAGTTGTTCCGTTTCAATTTGATCTTAACTTTTCCTTTTGCATTTGTGGTGGCATTTCTAATAAGATATATTTGACAATTCTGGTTATTGGGTTTTAAAAAGCAAAGAGTTTCTTTGGGATACGATTCAATTAGATATTTTCTCAGTTTACAGTAGCATGTGAAAGTTTGGGACCTCCTTGCAGAATCTGTGAAAATTTGAATAATGTTAACAAAATAAGAGAGATCATACAAAATGTGTGTTATTTTTATTTTATTTTATTTTATTTAGTACTGTCCTGTACACTGTTTTACATAAAATATGTTTACATATAGTCCACAAAAATAACTGAAAATATTAAAATAACCCCCTTCAAAAGTTCGGGAACCCTTGGTTCTTAATACAGTGTGCTGTTACTTGGATGATCCACGACTGTTGTGGTTGTTTTGTTTTGTTTTGTTGTTTTTGTTTTTCGTGATGATAATGAGTCCCCTGTTTGTCCTGAACAGTTAAACTGATAAATGTTCTTCAGAAAAATCCTCCATGTCTTGCAGATATATCTGTTTTCCAGCATCTTTTGCATATTTGAACCCTTTCCAGCAGTGACTATGATTTTGAAATCCATCTTTTCACACTTGGACAATTGAGGGACTCAAGCACAACTATTAAAAAAGGTTCAAACGGTCACTGATGCTCCAGAACAGGGATAGGCAATTTTTTTTTTTTCCTTTTTTTTTTTTTTTTTTCAGGAGGACAGGAGAGGTTTGAAAATCCTCTAGTGTGTAACCCTCTAGTTTGTCTTACTTTTGGTGTACAGTATACTGTATGAAACATGGGAAAAGAAGCATTCAGATTTTTTCTTGTGAAACACAGTGAGCTACACTAATAGTTGATGATTTAATGTGAGGCTGAAAGGAGCCTTATTGTTTGGGCTGTCAACAGGGCCCTCAGTATTCTGATAGGTGACAGCAAGCAAATGTTCCAAGGCA
Source organism: Carassius auratus (assembly GCF_003368295.1). Taxonomy (NCBI): domain Eukaryota; kingdom Metazoa; phylum Chordata; class Actinopteri; order Cypriniformes; family Cyprinidae; genus Carassius; species Carassius auratus. Next base: position 18,275,400 of record NC_039251.1, on the reverse strand, counting down.
TATGTGTTTGTGTTGAAGGTTGCGCAGCACTGTTGTAGAAGTGTCTTTGTTCAATGAAAAACAATACAGAAACAGTGACCTTTTTCTGACTAGAGATAATGAGAGACTAAACCTGCCATTGTAAAATATAGAACGCTGTCAGTACTGGGCCATAGTTAAACGTGACAACTGAGAGAAATAAAGAAATGTCAAGGGGAGGTGCTAATTGTGTTAAATGTAGTTTAGTGGTGCAAAATGACCCGAAGAAAATGATTCACTGAAGAAGAAATGAATTGCCATTATTTTGAAAACATTTAATAGAAAATCAAGTAAATATGTGACCTCCTAACAACAGACAATAGACAATTCACTTTTATTTTAACCAATTTTAAATAACAAATCAATTATAGCTTTATTGCATTCAAAACAAGTTTGGGGACATGCAAGTTTAAGAATGCACCATATCATGTGAGCAGAATTCTATTTTTAATTTATTTTAGTTTTTACAGTAGGTTACATTTCTTATATACCATGTCTCTGTGGTTCTTAAAAGGTCTTAAAGCCTTTACTTGATTTTCCACAAATTAAGGCCTTGAAAGGGTCTTACATCAGAACAGAATGTCTTAAATTAAGCTTCCGTGGCATTAAATGTTGTATTCACTGAAAAAAAAAACAGAAAAAAAAACAGTTGTTTACAAATATCTAGACATCGTTCAATTAAAATACAGTACAATTGCCGTCCAAAGACACATGCCTGAACACATGAACACGCACAGACCAGATGACCAGAGATAACATTACTACAATACATCATGTGTTATTAACCGGTGAGAAAGGTTTATAGTACAGTTAATAAAAGTATTACAATAACAGGAAGGAAGGTCAGGTTGTTGATGTTTGCCTGCCAATCTCGATCTGTCTGCATAGCGTACGGGAATGCACTGATGACATATATGTCATTCTTCTTTCCCCTAGATGTTAAATAAAAGGCTGCAAAATGCAAAGGCCTGGCCATCTACCTGGAGATGAGGGTAGCAATTTATTCTCTTATAGTTTCTCAGCCAACCGGGATAGGTGGCACAAATGAAACATTTTACTTAAAAACTACTGAGACATTAGGAGAGGATGCCAGCATGGCAAGGTTTCCCCACACGAAGACGCTGCTTTTATGTTTCATCACTGTAAAACAAATAAGCCAAACTAAATTACTCTGACAATGAAGGGAATAGTGTGCTTTACAAAAACCAATTGCAAAAATAACCTATAAAGAAATTCATATAAAATTTCCTGAGTGCTACAGAAATTACAATTTTAGTTTACTCTTTACACCAAAATTTGAGCATCAGAATTCATTACTACACTAAACGTATTGCCTCACAAGAGTACGCTGAGCAAAAACCCTGCTTTGCATTATTATTAATTAAGTTTTTATTGATTGACTGTAACTGGAAATAAACATTACACATTGCTTTGCTTGAGATGTAACTTGAGTCAGCATTTTGTCTAGTAAGCATTTGTATTGTATTGAGCCCCGCACATGTCATGCAACAGAAAATTTATAAATCGTGTGCACGATTTACTAATTTGTTCCCTCAATGTACTAAAATGTGCACACAATTACTATTTTGATCCTTTGATTTGCTAAATCATCCACACAATTTATTAATTTGTTCTCTTGATATATAAACGATGTACACGATTTAGCTAATCGATGGAACGAATTAGTAAATCGCGCGTACAGTTTATAAATCGAGGGAACAAAATAGTAAATCTTGCGCACAATTTAGCCTACTTTTTTTCCTGTATGCCATGTGCGGGGCTCCGTAGTATTGAAACTATCCTTAAATGCGAAAATATACCCACTCATCAGATGTCACGTTATGTCAAAAAGGTGAAAACACAAGTCCACATTAAAATCAAAATACATTTCAGCTGACACTGGGAACAAGGTTATGCTTTTGTCCATAGAGATTTGTTTACTAGCATTCCAGGTCTCTATATTCCCTGGGAGGTTATGGTGACAACTGCTGACAACCCCCCCAAAAATGATCAATTCATATTTTTAATGAGATTGCTGCATGGTAAGCCATGTAAATATGATACATTGAAAACAGGTTGGATTTTTTTAGGATGGATGTTGCCTTTTGTTCTTCCTCTGACTGCTAATTAAGTTCTCTGTAATGAGCCCTAGAGGCATGCTAATCCCATTAGCACTGTATTTGCAGGGAGGTTTGGTGTCCAAGGTGTATATTTACACATGGGCAGCTGGAATATATCTATATCCGGGAGAGCAAAGTGAAGGAAATGTTTTTAGGAAATGTTTTGCTGATATATGCATGTCATCCTTATTAGCTTACAATGAACTTTCTGTTCCTTATTATTACACACTTCTTTGCACATTTCCAGCCTATTCTTGGCATCATATTAAGCCAGATGGTGTAGTAATTATATCATTCAGCAGAAGAGAAAATGTTTCTTGAGCTACGTTAACCAGTATGGTTAAGTTTAGGGCTGGGCGATAAAACAATAACGGCAATTATCGCGATATAATTTTCCTTGATAAAACGATAACGAGAGTTCGATAAATGTATGATATAATGTTCATGTGCCAAAAGCAGAATGAAACAGCACTACTCATTTGAACTCATTTGAATAATGAACATAAATTAACTCTTATCTTAACTCTATCTTAATAGATACTACTACTATCAACTCAAGCTACTGTCAAATGTGCATTCCTAAGAGACAAATATATGTAATATTATTAATATTGTAGCCTGCACTGCAAACTGTACTGAAGATATTCATCATGAAGCTCAGGCAACACAAACCTTTTTTTTTGTTTTGAAACAATATCACTCATTTAAACGTGCAGAAACGAAGAAATTACATTTTCTATTAACATTTTATGTTGTTAAGGAAAAAATTACTGGAAAATGTAAAGAATTTACATGTGTAAACAATTACATGTGTTTACAATTAACAGTCTGTTTTTTTACAACTCTTAGTTAGGAGCACAAACCTGTTTTTAAACTTGAAAGAAATAAAGATTTGATATTTATTGTGATAATTGCCAACATCGACTAATGTGAAAAATATTATAGTGATATTTTTTTGGACATATAGCCCAGCCAGAGGTTTTATCACCATTAAACAGAGTAACTGCTGTCTAATAGTCATCTTATTGTATGCAAGTTTCTCAAGCATGTTACTGATGTCATTGCCTTTATGTAAAATACAATATATTCAAATTACCAACCATTTTTAAACAAGCCTTTGATTCCCTGTTAGCAGTACGTTTCTCTGTGGTTTCCAGTGAGATGATCAACACTTTCAAAGCAATGCAACTTCTAAGAAACCATTGTAAGACATATTTAAAGCAGCCAAGGCTGGTTTTCTGTTCTTACCTGGTATTCCTGGTGATCTACTTCAGAGAGGTTCTGGCCACTTTTTAGTCTATCAGGTTAGAAGACCAACTTGAAAACCAGCTAAATCTTACTGTGAGATCATTTAAATCCAGCTAATGCTGGGAACACACTGCATGGTTTTCAAAGTTATCTGGTCACTGTTCCTCTCACAACACACGACTGTCTGGGGTACTGATTAGTGCTTGTGTGCACACTACACAATGCACAGGGGTCACCAATAAGAAGAATCTGGTTGTCATACAACATTTCATAGCAAAACCACACGTTAGAAGTGATACATGAAAAAACGTACGTAAATCACGTGTGAGACAGAATTTTTTCCTGTTCAAAAATTGTAGCCCGTAAGAAGTTTGCAATGCAAGTTGTCTATATGCTGTATGCAGCGAAAAGAAAGAAGAATATGACGAGAGAATGGTTTCTTGCAATAGCCATGCATGCAGATGTTCTGTTGCAGGTCTGTGACTCCTCCCCTGACATTTCCATTGACCTTTAAGTAGCTCTTTCATTGGCTGTAGTTTGTCGCGATGTCATTTTTAGTCAAACACATTTCAATTGGGGCTAAACTCGTGCAGTGTGTACCCGGAACAAACCAGCAAATAGTCTTTGTGCAGTTTTCTGTTTTATTTACTAACAGGAAAATGTTAGTGAAAAAGGAAAACATTTTTCCCAACACATTGCTCCAGTAAGAAATATTGCCTGATAAGCAGGGCTAGCTGAACTCAATAATTCATTATCTCATTTAAGACCCTTTAATGAAAAACGGCTCTATTTCCATGGAACCAGAAAGAGAAACTTTTTCCACTTTCATTGAATCAGTTTATTAAAAATGCATGATATAACAGGGAAATAAAATGCAGGTACATACAGCCCAGCTTGTCTTTTTGTGAGAGAACAATTCAAAAGTTTTTCAATGGCAAGACATCAAAAAGCAATATGGTTTTCCTCTTTCTTGTCCAACTTTAAAAAGCGACATTAATGTAATACTGTACACCACAGGGAATGCACCACCTCCGCTGCCCCACCACAGGCGCAAGGAAACCTGCACTTTGAAAAATCTATTCCCAAATTGCATTCCTTGACTTGCCGACTCCATTTAATTATTCCACCCTCGGTGATAACATTTCTGTCAGTGGTGGGTGTAATGATTAGGTGTCAGTGTTTTCTGTCCTTTTGCACTGAGAGGTCCCACTGAAAACCCTGTTCTTTACACCCACCGTCACATTCAGGCTGAGTCAGAACACAGAGTCGCCTGCTGTCTCGAACCCCTTCTTCTCTCCGCACAGCCTCTTCCCATCCGTTGCTCATTTACCCAAGATTATTCTCATGGCTGATGCTTAACATGGCTGACTTTCCCACTGCCGCAGTAGGATCTGTCTCAGTAAACACAAGTTCCATTAGAACTCTCTATAGGGGTAAAAAAAAAAAAAAAAAGAAACCTTCCCATTCCGCTCTTCTCAAAATAAAACCAATTACCAGACGGGTCCACGTGATTATGTGCAAAGAGAGAGAGTCTGTGGCTTGAGGCAAGCTGTAAAATGATGCAACTGTGGAAAAGTAATAATGTGACGGAGTTCATCGAGTCCAGTTTGATTTATTGCGAAAGTAAACAGTGCTTATCAATGAAGGATGAACTCTCCAGTCGTGTATTTATAGCAACCTAATATATCCCAAGATTCCAATCTTTTTTAGGACAAAATATAGTTTTTTTATTTATTTATTTATTTATTTATTATTATCGTAATAAGGACCTTCCTTCCTGGACTTCATTGAGTGGGATTGAAACAATAAGCAGTTTATAAAGTATTATGTTTTATTGAAATCCAAAGTTTTCGAGTTGAAGTGCAGCTTTCAGGTAATTAAAGTTAGATTGTGTATGTGTCAAAAGTTGCATTCAGCAACATTAATCATACATTCAGAGCCCCAGCTGCATTCATTTCTCAAGTCTTTAAATTTTCAAATGCAATATCTACTTTTTAAAATCCAAGCTGAATTATTTAAACCTAATGCTGAATTATTAAAAGCTGGCACGTAATCATGACAGCTCACCATGGTTAAATTATGGTTTAAATTAAAATTTAGCACGATTTCAACATTTGCCTCTATAAATATCTGTTTGATTCATGTAAACACTATTCAGTCCCAAGGTTAAAAGGAAAGCCCTACAGTGACATGTGTATGGATGAGAGTTATTCCCTTGCTTCTCAAAAGGTAGGATACTCTGTGTGCATTTGCATGCTAATAGAGGTGGTTGTACATATACTGTGTGTGCACAGTAACACTAATGTTAACCATTCATCAAAGACTGCCAGAGACATTGATTCTCAAGTCAAGACATAGGTGTACAAATAGATTCCCTGTCAGTGCTGCTCTGGTGTTATTCCTGGTACCTGTTTATAATGAACTACATGGAATCCATATAATGTCACAACTGAAATCTGGAGGGGAGTGCTTTTATACACATGTAAAGCTGGCACTGTTGCTTACATCAAAGGAAATGCTAAAGTGAGAGCAGGAGGTCCCTGCAGAGGAAACCAGAGCTCTATCTTTTTGCAAATGTTTGCATGGCTGTGGTAAAAAGATGTGCAGAGGATTTCAACCTGTCTTTGTGACTGTCACAAGTGCAGGAGGTTTATGGACAAAGAACTATTGTTTTATACATTTAATGAATTGGTTAAGCTACATATTATGTGACTGACAGGGACAATAGGTTTTATTAGCCGCTGCAAACTGCCTACAGTTAGGAGAATTAACTATGTTACATTGATTGTTAATAATAATACATATTGTCTTTGAATTAATATTTAATTATTGGTAAAATAATATATAGCAGAGAAGGCACTCAACTGTGATTGCTTTGTGTAACTGTAAAAAAACAAAAACAAATAATAATAATAATAATAATAAAAGGTATTACAGGATGCCATTCTTGTACCTGGATGTTTTACTACTTATAACTGTATAGAATCATCAATCATAACTTTCACTCTCAGAAAAAAAAGTTACAAAATCTGTCAGTAGCTCAGTACCCTTTCAAAAAGTAGTATGTTTTATGTAATATTATGTACCTTAAAGATACTAATATGCACCCTTTAGGGGTAAAAAAAAAAAAAAAAAAAAAAGGTCCTAGCCCAATGACAGCTTTTGTGCTTTTTTTCAGAGAGTGTACCAAAATCTGCTGTTTGACTTAAAATGTACTGATAAGCACCATAATAATACAGGTGGTGTGATAGAAGTCAAGTCTGTTTGTTTACTGTTGTCCTGTCTGTGAGAAAAGGATACGACGCAGTCAGTTTTTCACCTTGTGTGCATGTTTGTGACCTTTATGCACGTGTGAATAGGTGGGTGTCAGTAACAGGCTGTGCATGTGTGAAAATGTATTACTGCACTGCTCTGGTGTTCCCAGAAATGAGCACATCTTTCTAAATGTCCTCTTATCAGGGATTCTGTTTGAGCTATGATTACACGTGTCTCAAATTGCTTTATCAATACTTTTTTTCTTCTTCTTCTGCACAAGCTACTATTGTTGTATTACTGCATGTAAGTGCCTGTTGCTAATTCAAACCATGATATATTCTGCTCTTTGCAAATTCTTCAAATAATATTAGTTTTTTTTTTTTTTTTTTTTTTTTTCATCATAGTGGATGTGGGCTAAGAATACAATTTTAATGTTTTTGGATAAGTCTAATGTTTTTAATGAAATCTCAGCTTGTGAGATTTTTATTAATTAATTTATTTTTATTTGTTTTGTACAATGCCTCTTCATCACATTTTCTCCATCTCTTCCCCCTTCTTCCTGTCCTTGTGTCTCTGGGGATGAGCCTGCCAGCCCTGTGATGTAGCTTTGGATCTCATTATGGAGCAGAGATGTAATGGAGCCACATGTTTGTCGGTCACACGCTAAGATGTGCATTAATGCAGAACTGTTTGTCCACTGCAGCTGCTGGTGGTCATATAACTGCTGCTTTTTCTCCCTCGCTTTATTTCCAACTCAAAGGGGAAAAAATAATAAGGCATATGTTTCAACATAGCCTGCAGGACATTCCTAATCTGTCTTTTTGGTTTTTTTATTTCAACATCTACTTAATCGTGCGGAAATTTGGAATTACTATGCTGGATTGTTTACACTTTAATTGAATCATAGTTCGACACTGTATTGGGACAGCTCTTTTCCTGCTGTTGCAGAAATGCAGTACTCCATGAACCGAACCTTAAATCCTGTACAATTTTCGAATTGTAGTTAGTGTGTATTCAATAAACTAAACACTACCGCTTAATAGTTTGGGGTCTGTAAGCTTTTTGTTATTGTTATTTTTACTTTTATAAGTCTCTTATGCCCACCAAAGCTGCATTTATATGTTCAAAAATAGTTTTAGTTTTATTCTTTGCTGAATAAAACTATTCATTTCTTAAAAAAAAACATTTGAATGGTGTTGTAGGTGTTACTGTAGGCTTCGGCGCTCATCTCTCTAGTCTGTGGAGAACCCAGTGATAGGTGATGTCTTTCATCCAAATTCTTTCTGTTCCAGTCACAACAATAAAATGCAACCAGACACACCAATATTCCTGACATATACTGACAAAAGTAAAACAAAATAAAATTTTGCTTGATTTGCAATCTGTTTTTCACTTCTTTTCCAATGTTTCTGTCATTACAGTTGCTTGTATGTCTTACTATTCACAATCCTCCTACACACTCATTCACACCACACACACACTCATATTACTGTCAAAGGCATAGATATTTCTCCGAAAGGTGTCCAACAAGGTAATTATTGCGAACTGGCATATGCAATGGCAGGAGAAAATGAACAGTCTTGCTTTTATAGCAAGGTACAACTGCAGACTGTCTGGTTCATGTATCATTGGACAGTTAAAATAGGAAAAAAAAGTAAGGCCGCTGCGAGACATTTATTTCCCAGGGTGCTCTCACTCATGATGAGAATGAGGTGACTGGTCCCAGTGGACTCTGAGGTAAGGCACGAAGGACAGTGCTTCCGCTCACTTGGGAGATGGGACAGCCTGAGGGATAAAAATAGCAAGTGAATCCCACCCCCCAGGGTCTCTTTTGTCCTTCTGGACACTGTGTGTGTCTCTATCCTGGTACCCTGCTGCCTTCCCTATAGACAGTGTGTGACACTCCTGTAGTTTCCACACTGTGCTGGATTCAGAAGCAAACGCCTGTTTCCTGTCACTGAAAAGATATATAGATAGATAGATAGATAGATAGATAGATAGATAGATAGATAGATAGATATATAGATAGATATATAGATAGATGGATGGATGGATGGATGGATGGATGGATGGATAGACCTTTACATATAGTCTGCACCAGAAAATAACAGTGGAATTTATAAAAATGGCTTTTCCTTTTGGAGTATAAGTGACCATTTGAACCTTTTGTAATAGTTGTGTATTACTATTATTTTATTTTGCAGACTATATGGAAATGTCTTTTTGTATATGGAAATATATTATTCAGGTCAGTACTAAATAAAAAATAACCTGCATTTTGTATAATCCCTCATATTTTGGTAATGTAATTTTGACCTCAATTATAGTTAGGTTTTTATGAATTCATTTAAATTCATATTATGGCCATTAAGCATTAAGTGGTTAATATTCACATTTTGCTATATGTTTCCAGAATGAATGCTATAAGTTTATTTATGCATGAAAACATTGCAATGTACAGTATGAAAATGTATATTTAGAAATTTGCTAAAACTTGCTGTGAGCAGTGTTAGGGCTCTCACAACATTTGAACTACACAATTGTAGTGGCCAAAAAATCGTAATGATGAAATTAGCATGAAATCAATAGAAATGTAATTGAAAGAAAGAAGGAAAGAGGTCCATTATGACAACCATGAAGTCTTGTCATTCATAATCAACTCCACATTAGTTCATAACAGTGTTTGCTTATATCTTCAAACAAAGAGGACAATAAGATAGGGACAGGAAGTGAAAGCATATGCTCTGCTGGCACAAGGCAACGCCTCCATCTCTAACAGCGAAGGGGAAAGTCCCCCTTAGAAAGAGACGGCACTAGAGAAATTCAGAGAGAAAGAACAGACCGCTTACGCAGCCCTGTAGACCTATGTAAAAAAAATAAAGTGCATTTCTCTTGCCTTTTTAAACATATTGTGTGTCTATTTCACCATGTGAAGTCTCAATGCCTTGTGGGTTTTTATAATGCTGCACAAAACAGCACAGTTGCAAGAGGCACGTAGTTGGTATGGATCTTCTCTGTTACCCTAAACACACTGTTCTGGGAAACGCAGATGCCTCATGTTGACACTCCTACACATTTCCTAAACACTGATTACTGTTTGCAAAAGACGGCCAGCTTACCATTCTGAAATAAGGGACGTCTTATCATTTAGTATCCTTATTTTTCTTTTTTGTCTATAATAAGAGTATGTGATCTGTTCTCTCAGTGTCCTTCAACTTCAGAATCTCAACAAGCTGGAGGCGTCAGGGTCCTCTGATTGAAACCACTTACCTAAAAACGGCTTTAAGAGCAAATTCATGATTGCTCTCTTTTTTAAAAGATATAAAAATGAAAAGGGGATGGCATACCTAGGTGAAAGTCAGGCCAGACAAAAACAGTCTGCTTTCGATCATAGGAGCAGGGGAGGAGCGCTCCAGAGCTATTTCTGTCCCTTTGTCTGCTTCTCAAATTAAGTGAAGGAGCGATGGTGCTACAGCTAATTCCCTATTCGGTTGATAAGCACTGGTCTTATCCCATCATCCTTTTAGGAACCATTATATCATCGCAATGTGACATCAACAAAGATCTATTCAGTTTCCTCAGTTCACTCGTGTTAAAAATAAAGGTTCCGAAAGGGGTTTCACTGCAGTGCCAAAAAAGAACCACTTTTGGTTTCCCAAAGAACCTTTCAGTATACAGTTCTTTAAAGAACTACTATTATTATTTTTTTTTTATAAATTATTATTAGTGTAAAGGACATTTTAATAAACAACAAAAAAAAAAAGTTCCATGGATGTTGAAGGTTCACTGCCAATAAAGAACCTTTATTTTTTAGAGTGCGTTTTTAAATCTATGAATGTACTATCAATATTTTTTTATTTATTAAATATACATTTTTTTCTGCTTAAATTTATCCAGGATAAAAGCTTCTTGGCTCAACTAGCTTAACTGAAAACTTTTGTTAAAGCACATATGAATTCACTCAACAGACACTGTTGTCTCTTTCTGTGTTGACATATTTCCTTTTGAAACAGGAAGTTTGTCAAAGGGCTCACCACTTTTTTTTATCTTTTTCTGTAGTTTGTGGCCTTTAGTTATGTTAGCCCCATAAAACAATGTTTTCCCCTTTGCTAGTTGAGTGCGGGTGATATTAGTGGGTGAGACATTCTTTTTTGTTTTTTGGAGAGTCATTTTATTTTTGATTCATTTTCCTGATGAGAATGATTTTACATTTTAAATGCATATATATGTTAAGTGTTTGTCAGCGTTTTGTACTGTAGTAAGCAGATGACCTCAAAGCTAACAGACATAGACTATTAAAGACACAAAACTCTCTTTATGATTTTTGCTTTCATTAAGCATGATGGCTTGTTTAGTGCTGTTGTGCTGCATTGTGATCTCATTCTGTTTGTGAACAATGGGTTTGAATGAAGTGGAATGATACTGTGAGCACCAGCCACATGATGCTTGCCCACCAATAGTTACAGTGGTAAAGTAGGCTATGTAATTATAGTTGTGCAGTTGATCTTCTTAAATTACTATAAACTTTTAGCTTGTAGCAGATAATACCAGCATGATGATATTTTGTTTTATTTGGCTCTGCAGAATGAGCAGAGTTATGTAGCATGTTATTTTCTTATAAAAATAGAAAAGAGCAACACAGCAGTCTACCCAGTGCTGTTTTGAAATAAAACTGTTTTGGAAATGTTTTCATTACCACTAGACTGTATCAGAATATTAAACAGGATCCAAGCAAATGGGTTCCCCAGCAGTACTGCAGAGGGTCTACCAAAAACAGTTTGATCTCAAATTCATTTTAGCTGAAAAAGGGATGATTAAAAAAAATGTGTTTAAAAAAAAAAAAAAAAAATAGTAATTTCAGCAGATATTAACCCAGTCTTCAGTGTTACTTCAGAAATCACTCTAATAAGCTAATCTGATTCTCAAGAAAAGAAACATTTTTATTATTGTAAGTGTTCAGAACAGTCCTGTTGATTTAATATTTTTTTTGAAACCATGAATATAGTAGAAGAAAATTATGCATTTCTTTCACAAAAAAACGAATAAAACAGTAGTGTATAGAACGAAGTAGAAAAAAATGTATTGTCAAAGTCAATAAAGGCTGTTTTAATGGCTTTTATAGCCATTTTTAAAGATGTTGTAAATAATGCAAATGTTTTTTTCATTATTCCATTTTCTTTCCAAAAACAACACAATAACAAATGATTTAAGATTTTATTATTCTACATTATAGCACGTTTTATACAAGCCTGGAGAGGGGCACTAACTGTGGTGGTAAGAGTTGTTCACAAGGGGGAGGGCTGGCCCTATGAGAAGCATTTTACCCTGTTGATGAGAGAGAGAGAGAGAGAGAGAGAGAGAGAGTGTGCAGAGCGACAGCAGAGTGCTCTGTAAACAGGCTGTCAGAAAAGAAAGTGCAGGGACATTTTCATCTGCTACAGCCGAAGGAGAGCGTTGGGTATAGCAAGGATAACCACAGGCGGGAGGGAGAGAGAGAGAGAGCGAGAGAGAGAAGACTTAATTAATTCATGCAGGAGGGGAGAGATGTTTCTGCCGCTGACTGAGCTGGTTCCAGCACTGCCTGTAGCATTTTGCTTGTGAGCCCTGATCCATGCTGTGACCGTGACAGCACTCAGATCAGCCAGGATTTGACGGACACCATCACCTGAACAAGCAGAGGTAGAGTACGTTGTGTCCCTCTTTCTGTTCTCCGCTCGCTCACGTACCGTACTAAGTGCTGTATGCCGAGTAAATGACCCTTGTTTTCCTCTAACGGTGTGTTCTCTTATGTCAACACTGCATATCAGCCACCAAAACATGCATGTTTATCTAGCTTTTGAACTTGTGAAGTTGCATTAATTGGCGCGCTTTTTCTTTACTTTGATTTTCAGTCTTCATCATCTCACAGAAGATTATTTTAGGTATTTCCTGTGCTTTGTAGAGTTCACATGCAGGATGTTGCCTGCTCAGTACTTTGTTATGGTCTGCATTGCCATAGTTAGTCTGTCATGTCAGAGCTTGAGTGCAGATAGTGTTTATATTTCACACTCAGCAAAGAAATCAATGGCATGGGATGATGGATTCTGTTGAAAAGAGGGGGGGCGGGGGTTGACAATTTGACTAGGTTTGTTTGGCATCTTCTGTAATGCCCTAAAGCGGCCCACATTCTTTATTGTGAGGAAATGTAATCAATTTTGATGTGTTGGATGATTCATTCTCTTCACAAACCTGTGCTGTCTTGTGCTTGGGAGATGCTGGTAAATCTCCAATCGCCTCGCTTAATTACGGCTCATCATGTAATCACCAAAGGAATGGGGTCTTCATGTCTCAACAGGATCTGTGGTGCAGGAACAGCGTGAGCTATGTGTGTGAGAGAGCTTTTTCGCCGTTGCTGCTTGAGAACACAATTCATGTTGTCAGTCTTCATAGAGGGCTGAGTATTGTTAAAGCCGAATGTTTGCACGTAATTAGCTCTCAATCATTAGAAAAAGACACAAAGATAACAAAACGGAGAAAAGATTGCTCGTGACACTCTACCCAAGGTCAAAAACGGCAGTCAGTCATGGAGCATCTTAAGTCCACAATAAAGGAGAGCCTGAATAAACACTCAATGATCATACTGTTGCCTTTGGCTTGTCTCTCATCTTTACCATGCCGCTCTTGGGTAGATGAATATGTTTCTGTCGGTTGGAGAAGCACAGTAATTTATCAGTGTCCTCACTGGAAGCACACTCGGAGAGTCTGTGTCAGTGCGAAAGTTTTCAAAACAATTAGAAAGGAAGCATGTTGTTTTATCTTCTGTTGTTTATTGCACTCTCTATTTGTTTTCTAACTGCTTGTTTTCTTTTTTTTTTTTTAAAGGCCTCTATCACTTTCTCTATCCTTTTTGTATTCTACCTACTGATTTTCTTTTTATTTATTATAAAAAGACCCTCTAACACTGGCGATCCCTGTTTTTTTTTTACTATTCTATCTGCTTGATTTATTTGTATTATATATATTAAATACATCTTGCTACGTGTACTGTGTTAAGCTAACTGAGACTTGTCATAGCACTTGCATATTATTGCTTTTTTGTTGGTTTTGATTGCTTCTGTTGTCCTCATTTATAATTCTCTTTAGATAAAAGTGTCTGCTAAATGTAGATGTAATTAAAAAAAATACAATAGTGCTGTGGTTTTCTGTACCTTAGTGTATTTCCTCTTCCTGTTTCCACATTATGATCAACTACTGTAATGTCATTCCAACAAAAAGTAATAACAGTAATAAATGGGTAACACTATTAACTGCTTATTAGCATGCCTTTTATGAACATATTGGCTGTTTATTAGTGCTTATAAAGCACATATTCTGCATGATCATATTCTACATCTCTAATCCTACCCAATGCCTAAACTTAACTACGTTAATAACTATTAATGCAGCAAATTAGGAGCTTATTGAGGAGTTAATGGTTTGTTAATTCCGAGAACTGGACCTTAAAATAAAGTGTGCCCAATAAATGTAACAAATTTAGTGTGAACATAATTATATATTTTTCTATAAAACATTTTATAGATCTTTTTTCATATTTTATTTTCATTTTAAGTTCTTCCTATTTTATGTAAGTTGTAATAATAATAATAATAATAATATGAAGAATTGCATAATATTAATTATACACAATATTAGATGCAGAATATAAATTATATTTATTTTATATAATATTATTGCATTACATATCTTTTTTGTTTGTTTTTCTGAATTCATAAATATAAAGTATTGTTTGAAATATATTTATTTTAGAAATCTATTTAATGTGATATTTTCTAAAAAGGCTAATTTAGCTCTTTTTCATCTTTGTCCACCACTTTGTTAGTGCTCTGTTGGTTGATGTTCAGTTACATTAACAGACATTCAGACTGGATTGAAGGGCAGTAGGTTTCCCTTTAGCTGGGAATCAGAGCAGGTCTTGCCTGGCTTTTCCATGTCATTGCTTTGCAATTTTGAACCAAACCCTCCTGTTGCCATGACATCCAACCCCTCTGTAAATACTCCCAGGATTTTTTTGAGCATGTAGGCCCCAGGAGAAGAGCGAAGAGAGAGAGAGAGAGAGGGAAAAATATTGCTCATGGTTTTTTTTTTTCAGCTCAGAGAGTTACTAAAGGAATGGTAAAAGGCTAAATTTATTCTTTAAATTGTATACTTTACGGCATCAAACCTGTTGTAGATATGTAATTGGATGTTGCATGATACCATTTAAAAAAAAAAATTATGTCTGCATGTGTATTTATACATTATTAAAAAATTTATAAAGAACTTTTGTGAAGTGTTTCATAAAGAAACTGTTTAGAATGATTCAACTGCAAAGAAGCTATTGTGCACCATGGGGTATTTGTGTTTTGAGTTTGTTTAAGCATGACCATTTAGCATTGCTTAATTTCAGCAGTGCTCTTTCCCTGTGCTTTTTCATCATCCATTACATTGGTTTGGACCATTACGGATATTATGCTAAATCACATAGTTTAGTCACACTTTACTAATGTAAAAGTGGGAAATGAAGCTGTATGTAATTACAGTCGTGAACATCATAAAGATCGCTTTGTGGTTGCTCGCACTTAGAGAGTCATCGAGTTTTGTTTGACGTCAGAAAAGAAAACTCTAAAAGGCATGTCAAGTAAATGCATCAAATTGGTCTAACAGCCATGGAAGTGAGCACAATGTTGTCTTCAGAGATGCTGGTTAAATGCTCCTGTCTCCTCTTTAGGCGTGGACATGCTACTCTGATTCTGCTTCTGTGAAATCAATAGGAAAATATTAATCTTTACCCAGACAGCAATACCCACACAGACCCAGAAGAAGATCCATACCTAAATGCCCTCAGTGCATCTATTAATCAGATGACGTTTCTGCTCAACTGGTATGTTTTAGTGTGTGTGAGATGTTTGGCTGTTTCTTCTCTTTCTGATTTGTTCCATTGTTCCTTCTGAGGCCAGACATTTAAAACAAAGCTGCACCATAGGTTTGTGGAACCCCTAGATGAGATTATGAAAATGGACTCTACTGGTGTGCATAGATATTCAAATGAGCGTTTTCTTTTTATGGGTAAATGTACAGGGTAAATTTTTAGGGTAACATGCATATGAATTTTAGGTAAAGTGCATATTTTAGGCCATGCAACTGGTCCATTGTTGTTATTGTAAACTAAAAATATAAAAATAGTTTTCAATTATGTATTTAAATATTCAAATTAAATTTAAATATTACATAAACATAAGAAAGACTTGTCCTTCCAGCTAAAATGTAAGTTTGAACTTAAGTTGATTTACTAAAATTACTGAAACTGAAATAAAAATTAATTAAAGCTTAATATAAATATGTAAAAAAAAATGAATAATGAAATTGACAAAAGCACATAAAAACTGAAAATACCAAAATAATTATAAATATATTATAGCAGTAAATACATAATTCTAAATAACAGGTTTTCACCACCAGCTTGCACTAGGCTATCACTTTGACTAAGTTTTTTTGTGACATATTCATATAAATACTGTTTTTACTTAATGAGTCACTGGTCATAGAAACGGATGTGATAGATAAGATGTGCTTAAAATAGTTCTGGGTACACTTTAAGTATATTATGAATTTAAAATAATTTATTATAACAATGTACAGAGAATTTAAGCATTTTGATTCCCTCAATTAATATGGATCTATAGGGCATCACAAGACTGATTATAAAATGACTGTTAAGTGTGTAGTATTACAAACCAGATTGATTTAAAGCAAAATGCATGTTTTTGTTATTAATTAAACTTATTGCAAATTATCATAGGTTCATTATACATTTTCTGTTTTTCTACTGCCCTTCAGCACGCTACACACAACAACAAAAAAAGACTCAGTGTTGTAACTCTGCTTACACCTCCGGTTCTCTCACACACACAGTGTGAATATTGTTATCTGTTAGTATGGGGGTGAAATAAATATACACTGCTTGAAACAGAAAAACAACAACAACAAAAAAAAGTTTTAGTAAGCTAAGATATTATTAAGTTGACCCTCCACAACCATGCATAAATATACTTATGTTGCAATTTGTTTCTTTCTTTTTTTTCTTTCTTACTTTTGACTGAGGGTGTCATGAGATAGGCCTGTTTCTGTCAGTGAAATGGGTCTATCAGGTCTCCTCCAGCCTCTTCCTTACAGTTTGATAATGTGACATCTTTAGCTGCCACTCTCATCCACTTTGTCAGAGATCTTTCTGTTGGCTGCACGGCAGACCGCAGAGACTATCTTTGGAGAAGTTGAGACAGAAATATTACACAATATCTTATCATACTTCAAACTGTGACAAGAAGCTGAACGTGTGTTAACGAAACTGCCTGATGATCGGTGACGGGTGCAAATGGTAGCGCTGCTGTTGGCTCTGACTGGACTGTGACCCCTGTGACCCAGCCATACCGTTTAATTCTCTTATGTTTATGAAAGTTTGGGATTTTGGTACATCTGTGCCCCCCACTGACCTCCCATTCCCAGCCTGCCACTTTCCACAGGTTCTTTATTCATCACAGCTGCTGTTTCTTTCTCCTGCATATCAGCTCTCTGTGTGAGCCTGTCTGCTGTCCCGCTAAAAGCGTGAGATATTACTGCAATGGACTGGGCTGGACAGTAGTGCACCTCTCCCTCTCTCTTTATCCCTTTCAGAATTAGTGTGCTAATTTGGTTGTGTTCTTCCACACCATGTTTCGGGAGACTAGTGCATCCTCAAATGATGAATACAAAATCTTCTGATTGAATTGTAGGCAATAAATTATTTTATAATGTTTTTTTAAAAATATGTCTCTATTATCATAACAGTCTGAGTAATTCTGATTCCTGAACAATAAAATTTGAAGTGTCAGCTTTGTGAACAAATGTTGATTAGTATCTAGTCAGAAATAAAAATGAGCAGAAACCTTTTTAAATGTTCAATGTTAAATGTTGCATTTATTTATTCTTTGCTCTGTGCACTTGTGTTAATAGTAATACCTAAAAAACCTGCAGTACCTAGATTTAGATATTGTGTCAAATACTCCTTAAGCAAATTTTTCACAGTCTTTGAAAATGAGCAGATCTAGATACTTTTGAGATGTTATTGAGAATAATCATCAAAATCCAAACAATCTGAACAATTGATTAATTCTTAAATCCTAGATTGGAGGTGCCTGGAGATATGCCTATGGGTTAGTGTGAAAGCCTTTTAGATTTTTTTGTTGGGCATGTATCAGACATCCGAAAGAATATACAACAGTGTTTATATATGCTTACGGAAATACCTGTAACTCATGCTGTGTTGTCTGATTTTGAGCCTATTTCTTTATCCATGCTTTTAGACATTGTACTCAAGCTTAAGTTGACATCCTCTCCTCAGGATATTGTTCCAACAAAGCTACTAAAGCAAGTTATTGAGTCGATTGATCCATTTGTATTATCAATAATTAATAAGAGTTTACTTTCTGGAATAGTGCAACCTTTATTGAAGAAATAAAACCTTGAAAAGAGTGTGTAGTGCAACTATTTTTAGCAAAGATTTTGGAGACAAGTTTCAAGTTTTTAATCAACTTGAGTCCTTCCTTACTGAATTATTAAGAGTTTTAATTACATTTTTGCTTTTAGATCTTGCAGTGGCATTCAATACAATCAACCATTAGATTCTGATCTCATGTTTAGAAACTTGTGTAGGTATTCAAGGTAATGCCTTGAATTGTATTAAGTCTTGTTTTCAAAAAAGAAGTTTCTCTGTTCAGATGGGAAAATGTATGTTGACCCCAGTACCTTTATCTTGCGGTATCCCACAAGGATGTGTTTTAGCACTAGTCTTTTTTTCACTGTATATGCTCCCGTTAGGTCAGATCTTGAGTAAATATGGTGTGTTATTTCACTGTTATGCAGACGACACCCAGTTGTATCTATCTGAAGTCAACTGCATCTATCGCTATAGAAAGACTGGTGGAATGTTTGGCAAGAATAAGGTGTGGATGTCTGCTAACTTGCTATGTTTAAATTAATCAAAAACTGAATTGGTTTAATTTGGCCCTTCTGAGTCTGTTGACACATCCAAAATTTATTTGGGCATACTATCCCCTTAACAGACATATCAAGTAAAATACATAGGTATAGTTTGTGATGGTGCACTGAAATTTGTTAAACAAATAAATTAAGTTGTCAAAATTTTTGTTTTTAAATTTAGACTAATCTCTAAAATTTAGCCTTTTTTATCTCAGAAGGACCAGGAAAAGGTTATCAATGCTTTTATTTTCTGAAGATTAGACTATTGTAACTCACTCTACGATGGTGTTTAATACAAAAGTTTGGACAGACTACAGCTCGTCCACTAGACTTTTGACAGGTATTCGAAAAATGAGCATATCACTCCTGTATTAAGAGGGATACCAGCCTGCCGGATGCCAAAATTAAGGTTAGGGTTTGTTTGGGTTAGTCCGTAGTAGCAGTTTAGTTTAAACACAAATTTAAAGGGAGGTCTTTACTATGATGTGAAACAAATGTGCGTGTGTGTATTTGTGTGAAACAGTTTCTCACTGGCGCATTGATCATGAGTGACTCGTGATCTTCATTACATAGCAAAACACAGTTGGCTGACTAGCCAGCTAGACATGTGGAACTAGCTAGCTAACACCAGATTTAACCAGTTTCCACTGTGTATATGAAAAAAGGAATACAACTGTTGTTGTTTCTATAATTATTAGATGTCCATCTATGTTCTTAGACGTAGTACCCCATAATAACATCTCTTACTGTAATGTTGTTTAGAAATGGCCTCATGGAAAAGCATGTCACAGTTATAGTGCCAAGTGTGGACTGAGAGGGTTGCAGATCTGGATAATTTCACATAATATTGCAACTGTACTTTGCTTTGAGTTCAACTATTGCATACATTTCTACATAAGATCTCACTAAAATTCTAGTAATGTGAAATGTAAATTTGTCAGTGGAATGCAATTGCTTTTGGACACTGTTTGAGTGTATTTTGCGTATGGTTACTGTGTATTTATGACTTGGAGTTATTTACAACAGTGATAAATTAAAACACAAAGTCGCTTAAATAACTAAATATAAATTATCCAGTGATGTTTCTCCACAGGTGTCTGATTCAGATGATTCGGCTGCTGATGAGAAAGAATTTCATGAAATATATTTTTGGAACTGAATATATGATTAGCTCACAGTTTAATTGTTGTTAAAACATTTCATGTTCAGTGGGAGGAAGGTCGTGACAGGACTTGAAGATGGTGATTTCAAGTGGATTTTTATTGCTAATTACCATTAATAATTTCCTATGGTACTTTACTGAGTAGTGACAATATGATTAATAAGGTTATTGGAAACTCTGTTTGGGGCAGAGTGGGAAGTGATGATATGAGGAGGACAGA
The DNA here is from genome assembly GCF_003368295.1 of Carassius auratus. Taxonomy (NCBI): domain Eukaryota; kingdom Metazoa; phylum Chordata; class Actinopteri; order Cypriniformes; family Cyprinidae; genus Carassius; species Carassius auratus. Next base: position 18,255,344 of record NC_039251.1, on the reverse strand, counting down.
AAATGGGAGAAAGTTGCTCATACTGTAGCCCCGTTACAAGCTCAACTGAAAATTGCTGAGATTTCTGGTTTATCTGTAAACCAATTTTAGATCCGTGAAGTTCCTTTCCATCGTGGGCAGTGCAGGAGTCCATCACAACTCATGTCACACTGAAACTGTTATGTTGCGCCCACATCACAAAAGCACAGTGCAAATCATTCACATATTCCCCAAGTCTGATGCAAACTCTTTTACTTATTACATAGAGAAAGAATCAATGTGTTATAGAAACCCTTAAATAATGGATCTGAGAGAGGGTAAAATAAGGAGATACATGTAACAGGATGGTCACATAAATTCTACATGAAAAGAAGATGCATCATGGACTGAGCTGGTATAGTTTGGAGGAAAGTGGGGGAGGAAGAGAGAGAAATTATCTAATATAGATGGCTACAGAGAAAGGCATGTGAAGGAATGGTATAAATACTCCAGGGCTGGAGGATAATGGAGTGTCAGTTGGAGACAGAGAGGCAAATAGAACAAGGTACATGCATTTCTTCACTGTAAGACAGGAGCGAGAGGAGGGAGAGGGAGAATAATGAGGCTTGTACTGTTTAATGTGACTGGGAGGCATTATAAATCAGAGTAAGATCTGCGTTCATTGAGCAAGCATCTTGATGGACAACATGCTCTGTGTCCCAGTGTAGTCCACGTTCCTGCTGAGGTAGTTTTGTGAGCTTCCATTGCCTTGTAAGTCAGGTGGAAAGAGCACCTTCAGGGTTCAGCAGTGAGGGTTCAATGTGAGATTGTAAACAATCGATGGAACTGCTGTGTTTTACTGTCTTGTGTTCATTTGTCATGTTTATGCATTTTTGTGATGTATTGCACCTTGTAGTGGTGAATTCTGGTTATATACACTACTGTTTAAAAGTTCAAGGCATGTAAGCGTTTAAAACTTGAAACTTGAAAATGAATTTTATATAAACTGATTTATTCATGTGTAATATATATATTTTCAAACGGATTATGAAAACCTAAATACAAGAAGCTTAAAAAAAAAAGTGAAATTTACAAAAAAATATTTAAGATTACCATGCATCTAGTCCTATCTAGAAAAAAAAAACAGTGATTGATTTTTTCATAGTTATTTTCAAAGCTTTCTCTCTATAAAACAAACTTTATTGTTGTTTATTTAATTCTAACAATTAAGTTTTTGCTCAAAACTAACCAAAAATAAAAAATTATTAGTTTACAATCTTGGCACAGGAGCAACCTGTCCTCCAACCAATATGCTCGTATAGGTCGTTTGTCCAAATCCCTGAAATACGATCCATCAGAGCGTATACTACAATTGCGCCCCTATCGGCAAAAGGTTGTTTTCATAATGGCATACTTTTACAAATGTGTAGTTATCTCAAAAACTATTAATGCTAGAGAGATGCAGGTTTTTTTTTGCCGTCTTCCTCAGATTCCGCTGAAAACAGCGGTGTCCAGTTTGTATATTAAACACTTCCCTTATTGCGCAATACCACTGCGTAAACAGGCCAATGAAAACGATTGTGTTAGGCAGATTCAACACGCAACAGCCAATGGAAAAATTGCCGCTGGGAGGAGTCTTTTTCTAACCCAATCAGAGGAAGGTTATGTCTTCTAGCCATTCAGAGGACTCTGTAGCTCTGCTGTAGCCTTGTAAAAGCTGGCTTATCTATAGTAAAAGACATGTAATCAATAAGCGTTCAGAGAATCAGCATCAGGGTGGAGAAAGCAGAAAGCGATCGGAGTGTTACAGAGAGCGATCGGAGTATTAGCGAGCACAAAGAGCTAAATTTCGAGCGATCGGAGAATCAGCATCACGTGGAGAAAGCAGAAAGCGATCGGAGTGTTAGCGAGCACAAAGAGATAAATTCGAGAGAGATACAGCATTATTACAGAATTGTTTTATCAAAATGGCAAGCAGTAAAAGATTTACGGCAGAACAAGCTCTGGAACAATTACTGGAAAGACCGGAGAGGCCTTTCTTTGCTCACTGGCATGCCTAGGACTGTTTTTAAAAAAAGTTAATTATTTAATTGTTCTTTACACATTTGATTAAACAATAACACATTTCTGTCAAGCAAAGAGTTTGAAAAAATATATTTTCTTTGTTCAAAAACTGTTCTATATTGTGTTTTTTTCAGTAATAAATGACAAAAATCTAATTTTCGTTTTTGAAATTCTCTAGTTTATTGTACAATTTTTCACTCATACTTCCTTTATATAAACATATTGCATGCATGCTTATGGTAGCTTAGGGTCTTCTGAATCCATTGATACCAAATACATGGTGGTCCATCCTCATTACATATGGTTTATAAGCCGAAATGTAAAAATAGAGAAAACGGACCAAAAAGGGCTTAGTCCCCTAAGGGTTAATGTTTTGTACTCTTTTATTGGCACTCTGATTTGCGTTTCGTGTAGCTCAGTTGGTAGAATATTGTGTTATACATTGATATGTAATCATGCTATCATGGGTTCGATCCCAGAGAACGGACGTGCACGTAAAATGTATATGCTCAATAAATCATAATTTAGCATGATTTCTGTGAGGGTTAAGTTTAGGGGTGGGGTTAGGTGTGGTCATTCGAACGAATAAGCCACCTAGTAAAATATATATGAATTACTGTGAGATCGGTGTAAAAAGTCCACACATTGCATTTAAATAAACGTGCATTTTGATTGGTTATGATGTTTTACATCATTTCATGATGACAAACGCAACGCGATACTGTCATTATTTTTATGCCCGCTTAACTTTTAAAACTTAAATATAGGTCGTAATAAGGTGCTTGAACAAATGACCTAAATGATCGTTTTCTGTTGGAGGACAGGTTCCACAGGAGTGACTTGATGTTGTTTCCAGACAAAATGAAGTTTATTGGTATCGGCATGGCTGTCAGCCAAAATGAGTTTAAAAATATCAGCAAAAATCCACTATTGTGAATGCCTAATGGATACATTTTTCTTGAAGAATGAAATATGTTGCTAAAATTCTAACATATTTTTGTAGTATGGCTAGATAAAAATGTTGCCATGGCATGTAAAATCTGAAACACAAGTCTGACTGGGCAAGAAGAAAAACTCCTATATACTGTATATCGTGACAATCGTGCACTGCACAGCAGCTCTGACGACCTTAGTTCAGACAGGAACCACTTTGGCAAGTTTTACTTGAGTTTATTGAACACAAATTTTTCTTTGGCGGTATGGTTCCTTATGGGGGTTCTTGCTCCCAGAATAATTGAACATACAAGAGATTTAACATTAACCCCATGGAACCATGAATTTAGAAATACATAACAATTAAGACTTTTAATAAAGTCTTTAAAGCAAACAGTGATAATCATGTAGATGGTGCAGTGGGACATCTATCCTGTAGCCTGGTTATGAAAATGGTTGTCTCTCAGCAGTGAGGTCCATACCAGCTAAGATTTTGGAAGCCTTAGTGATCTGAAACCAAGAAGACGACAGCCAGAAGGTGCGCAGTAATGTGCTCATGCTTATAATGCAGAGGGAGGGAGGGTTGCGAGCCGTTCAGCATACTTACCGAGCAGTAGTGCCACGTATTTATATATGTCCCGTGTCTAACAGGAGAGAGGTGGTGATGGAGCGATTTGACAGTTGACCGCATCAGCTGTTCACAGCCTTGCCTCCGTGGCCTGACTGAACTATATTTATGACACATAAAGACAGGAGTCCTTTTAGAAACTTTTCATATGGAGAGTTGAATTTTTCTCTCCAAACCATTGATTTACCCTTAAGAATTTTTTTAAATGTATGAACCTTTGTGTACATCTACAGTGAGTTGTTCATCTTCATCATAAACTAAATCAAGTGTACTGGATGTGTATTACCTATTATTGCTACAAGTGTGACTGCATCATATAATAATTGCTGTTAATAATGTTCATCGTTTGGCTGACTATGTCTTGTATTAATTTTTCTGAAAAATCCTGTCATATGCGCACAAACTGACAGTCACCACTTATAAGCTACTACTAAATATTGTACAAACATAATTTTCTGTAAAGTTGCTTTGTAATGATTTGTATCGTAAAAAGCGCTATACAAATAAACTTGAATTGAATTGAATTACCCATAATTTGAGCATCATTTGGCATTTTGTTGGATTCTTGAAATTTTGAAAATATATAAATCTATTATATTCCTCCCGTATTTAATCCTAAATATTGTTAGAGTTGCACTAAGCCCTAAATTCTAGGTTTGGCTGCCAATAAGTCCATTCATATGATTTGTGGGCATAAATGGATGAGTTCTACATTGGTTTCCCTGAAGAAATATGGGTGCAATGCACTTCCTGTACCCTTTCCATGTTTATGCTAAGGGTACATGAGATTGATATTATGTTATGTCTGTCTTGTGGGCTGGTACATACAGACATAATGCACCAATGCACACAGACTCCTCCAGATATACACACAAACCCATAACCGCTTTCAATTCATCTCCTTGCTGTAAACTTATGACGTCAGGTTGCCAGGCAACTGCCTGAGCAAACAGAATCCCTCTCCACACAGAGGGGAGGCCCCATCCTGTTGATCCTGTTGAGCACATGGCTCCCGCAGCCCATTAACACACACACGCTTTTGCACAGTACAGCCATTAACTTTGTCTCTCAATCCTTCCTTTATTGTACACATTTCCTTAACTGGCTTATTAGAGAATTCTGCCCTTGACAGTAATAACATATGGATGTATAGCTTGCATTGTTACGAGGAGGACACAAGAGAAAGATACTATGAGTGATGAGGGAAACCCACACAGGAAGAAATCTTTTTTTCTTTTTTAACTGTAAAGAGGAATAGAGAAAACAGAAAGGCAGTTTGCATGGTGGGAGGATCAAAAATATTTTCCATCGTCTGGTGATACTACAATTAAATCCTTTACCACAAACCTTTCATCTCATTAGATGACAGTTATGTGTTTATAGTCTCTGTATTCTCGTATTTTTTGTGGGGTTTTTTTTCACCTGTTCACCTTGACTTTACCTTCCATTTATCATTTTATCTCTCAGTACAGCACATTTCGTTTCTTTAGGACAGAGCAGACATATTTGATTCTTACAGTGTTCTAGCAGCAGGAAATTACAACCTTGATGAAGCTAATTTTTCAGCCTGTCTGTTTGAAGCATTGTAACATGAACCCCTTCTTTTATTAAGACTCCATGGTGCATTACTCTTTAGATAAAAAAGAATAATAATTCTGTATTGCATTAATAAAAAAAAAGAACAATGACTGATTACAATATGTAACTGCAAAGAGCTTAAGCTGCAAAAGCAGCAGGACAATGTGTCATAACTTGATCATCCAGTGAAATGACAAGTAATGTCTGGTGAGGTATTCCATAATTTTCTAGTCTGCTTAAACCCCAATATTTTCAACCTCAAGCATTTCTTAAGATACTTCCATCCAATCGACAGCCAATGTACAGAGCCAAGTCCTTAACCAAGTTTACATAAATACTGCATAACTTTTTTTTTTTTTTTTTTTGCAAAGTCAAGAGCATTTTTCAATAAACATTTGTTTAATGTCTTTAAACTTAACACTTTATCATCTTAAAAAGCAGTCGTACATTAGACAAAAAAATAACTAAATGTAAGGGGCAAACATCAAAAATGTCTCTCTAGTGCATGTGTACATAGAAAAAGGAAGAGAATGCTAAAAAAAATTCTACAAATGGCCCTGCAGTGTAAAGTGCTGACATTCTATGTAAAAAAAACACTGATTGTTTTTAGAACATTAAGCCACATTAAGGATTTTTCATGTTAAACTTTTTAAAATGTACTTTTAATTAGCCGCATCCAATTACCCTTCAAATTGCGCAAATTGAAATTGCTAATTGAAAATACACCCAATGGAAACATGTCAAAACTCCTATATATCGCAAAAAAGTTATTGGGCTTGCATGAGGTAGATTTTCAGGCAATTTGAAAGAAGAATATTTAGCAAAGCTGCAATAGAAATGGCTTTTTAGCATTTACATGTCACCTGGTATATGTAAATAACATGATCATTCTTTATTGTACTATAACCTCAAAAAAACACATAATATCTGGCTGCTTAAACAAACATTCACTACACAACGTTTTTATAAGCGTCTTTCATTGCCATTTAAGCTTGGATAACCCCTTATTTGCACTACACACTTCCCTAGAATCACTATTGGTAACAAAATATTTAATTAAAGGGTCATATGATGTTACTTAAAATATTTTTTTTGTGTATTTGGTGTAATTAAATCTGTTTATGTGGTTTAAGGTTCAAAAAACACATTAATTGACACATAATGTAGGTTATTGTTGCTCCTCTATGCCATGCCTTCTGAAATGTGTCAATTTACAAGGCTCGTAGCTCTGAAAAGTGAGGTGTGCTCTGATTGGCCAGCTATCCAGTGCGTTGTGATTGGCAAAATGTTTCAAGCATCTGCCGGGGGCTTGAGTGAGCAGCAGCCAGCGGCTATAATGAGGAACGGGCGGCAGATTCGACGAAGGAATAGCCAGGGGTTGTGGCAACCACGTGTGACGACCCGGGCTGGACTCCGCTTCAAAGTTGATGTATTTCCTCACAGCCAGCACGGATCAGCTCTAGGCATATCAAAGCGGATATAATTCTCTTTTGGAAGACCAAACAAAGCAGTTTCACTTTCACAATGAAAAGTTCTTTCTTTGTGTGAACATTTGGGCGGCGTTTTGCTAATCTTCACACATAGTGACGTAGAGATGTGGGAGCGTGTTAAAACGAGCTGTTTTAGGGGGGCGTGGCAGGGTCTTTGATAAAGAATATCTCTTTGGAAATGAAACTTTAGTCTTTTCAACTTTACAGATCTTTTTTATGCACCAAGAGCTTGTAACACTCGAAAGAGAAAGGAAAAATTTTCATCCCATCATATGACCCCTTTAATGTAGAAGAAATCTGGATGTTTTAAATTCATTATGAATTTAGGGATTTGTGAAATAAGAAATATAAACCTAACTTTTTTGCTAAATTGCGAATTGAAGTGTAAAGCAGAAACACAAGCCTTCTCACAAGATCAATAGGGATGAAATCCAATCTTTTTTCTGCTACAATGTTGTGCTAATGATTTGGTACATATTTATCAAGTGGTTTGTACAGTTTGTATTATTTATCCTACTGTAGTATTATTTATCCTATATATCATGTTTGGCAAGCTGAAAGGAGAGTCTAATTTTGGCAATCAAAAATATTGTGTGTAATTCAAAGTTATTACGTTGGGCCGAGTCCCATAGGAAAAGTTCAGGTCTATTTTTGGATCTCTGTGTGAAATGTTCCACAAGAGAAAATCAAATTCCCTCTGTAGCCACAGATGGTAACAGAAATGATGCTCTTCATATATGGATGAGTTATGGGGCAAAATCAATAATGAAGTCTCGTATTCTTGGAAATAGCTGTTTATGCTTATAGTACACCTTAATGTCAGTTTTTTCAAAAGTTATTACTGACTTATTTGTCTTTCTGTTATTTCCATATGCTACCAGACAAGTTTGCATGATTCCTCATTATTGGATTGATCATTTAATTATACATAGATAATCATCGGTAATCAAACCTAATTTAAAGCAGTGTTTCAATTAAGATCCTGTTTCCTTAGTCCGGCCGATGTGTTTTTATCTAGGAGTGGCACATAATTTATGTGTCTGTCTTTAATACAGTAAACCAATCATATATGAAAATGAAAATAAATGATTTACTATTGTTGGATTGTACTATCATTTTGTATCTGTTCTAGTGCTAATGTGCAGATATGTGAAATTTGGACATAACATCTTTTCTGAAATTTCTAGTGTGAGGTAATGTTAAACAACACACCAGCATGTTGTGTGTAGATCGGGAATAATAACCACACTGCGCTCTCATGGAAAAAGTCCATAATACAAGTAAAATCAGAGAGTTTAGTTGGGTTGGATGATTCATTTTGAGACATTAACATAACAGGAAAGATTCCACTCAAGGATATTCTCTGCTTCTCTGTGTGTTTCAAAACAGCTATACCAGCACCTACACTAAGATCTCTATCTTTATTTATCTACCACTATTTGCCATATTGCTCTTTCATTCTCTATCATCCATTTTTTTGTTTATCGGCTTTTTCTTTGTTTGCATGCCCTTCTACAGTATTTTCCACATAAGTGAATTTAATGAATTAATCTCAAATTCAGTCAATTGCAATCAAAAAATGTTTATATTTGAATGTTAAATTATAGAATTATTTATATATTAACTATTAATCATTAATCATATCATTTGTTTTAAGCAAATCAGCCTTAGTTTTCAAATTTGATGATTGTCTGATTGAATGATTTTCTGATTTGACATTGTTATATTTTGAATGACAATGCTTCACCAGCAATAGGAAAAACTATGCAATTTTGGGTGTAACGGTACAGATCAACAATAGTTCGGTATGTTGTCGTTACAGTGGGGGAACAAAAATTTATAATATGGAACTGTCAGGATGTGCATTTTTGCAAAATGGAAATACCCGTGTGACTTTATAACATTAACAGAGAAGGATAAACCCTAGGATGTAGTGCACTGAGGAAAGGACATCTTAAATGCTTTAGGTAGCACACGTCTGACAGGATGGCAAGTGACTTTAAATTGTACACTCTAAGATGAAATGCTTAATATACAGCATGTTTAGGACATTTTTCCCCACTGCAGCTAACACACTGTTATCTGTCTTTAATGTTTATTGATTGATTTACTCACATGCAGAGTTTTTAAATACATTCTGCACATGCAGCGATTAAAAGAGCAATGTATTCTCTCAGAACATATGAGAGGAATTAAAAGACCAGCACCAAAAATGTACAGAAAAAAAAAAAAACTAAAAACACTAAAAGAGATACAAACACTCCCAGCATATTTTACTACCGATGCCAAACTCTGTGAGTCCAAACAAACTCTACGGTATCGAGATGCATGACGTCTTGAGGCTGAAATTTAATGTTCAGCCAAGAACATTTTCATTTTCCTTTTTTATGTATATATACATAATTTGTGTAGACCCATTTATATTCCTTGTCTTCACCCTCCCTTGTGTTCAGACCCTTTTCTCAGTACAACAAACATTTCACATCACTCTTTGCTTTTTAGTGGGCATGAACTTACTCCCCTGGCATGCTGTAACTCATGGCACCCCATCAACTTCATAGATTTTTGTCCCTTTGCTCTGTCTTTTCCTCTTTTCATCATGGCAGTTTCTCATGCCTCTGGTCTTCGCTGAGGTTTAATGTCAGTTTCTTCCCTCCCTGTGGATATGCTGGCAAACTGCTGTTGATTTTTCTTTCTGCTCAAACTCATTGGCAGTGTCCGAGAACAGAGAGAGAGGGAGAGACAGAACAAGTGAGAGAAATAGAGACAGAACGAGAGTATTCAGCAGACAGAGAGAGAGAGAGACATTGATTGGTACGGCATGGTGAGCACAGAAGCAGGCCAGGCCCATGTCATTTGCTGAGTGCCCCTTTGAACTTACAGCTATATAGAGGAGAACTGCTATGCTGTTTTAACTGGGTCTACTGGAGCAAACGAAATGTCCATATGAAGGCAAAGACAGCATACAGCATGACTTGTAGTCCTTGTCAAAAACAAACAAAAAAGACTATTATTTTTAACTGTCTCCCTGGAGTAAAATTGTATTGCTCAGGGGTTGCTTTTTCTCAGTTCAGGAGACTTAATGTTGTTCCCTTTTGTTTTGAAAGTAAGTAAACCTTGTCTTACGTGTTTGTTCTAATATTTCTTGAATGGAAACAAATCAGAGAATTACTGCAGGTGTTATTTTTAGATTTCCTCTGAAACTGAAAGCAGGGATCCTCAAAATGTGGTGTGTGGCCGTGCTGTAGGGACTTTAGCAAAAATAAAAATTTAAAATATAAAAACTAATTTAAAACATGAGTAAAAAAAATAATAGTATAATTATACCAAATTAGCATTTTGTGCATTTCAATTAACCTGTTAAATGTCACCCCGTCCCGTATACGGGACGCCTACGTTGACTATACTATTTTACAATCAAATCTAATCTAATCTTGACAAACTATATATCGTTGGAAAGGTCTAAGACTCCCAAATATATATTTTACCAATATTTTTTGTTAAAAATTATGTAGGAAAAGTAATAGATGAATTTATGACAAGAGTGCACCCTCAGAAATCTACATTACAAAAGGAGCTTTGACCTTTGTTTAAAAAAAAGACTTCCTCGTTGCCTTTTTCTCTATCACATTTTAGAAATCATCAGAAGTTATATATCACTTGAAAACATAAAATCTCAAAATTCATCCTTCAAAACCCATTTTAAAATCAGACATTGCATTACTATGTAAATGGCACATCAAAATCATGTTACAAAATGTTTTCAGTCATGAATTATAAAAATTTAGGTTTGTATCATGCACATTCATGTCTATCTTCAAAAACGTGAGTGACAGTTAACAGGTTAATTACATTGCAAGAGATATAGACAATACTATAAAGTTATAACAATATAATAAAGAGAATGCAATTCAATAAAAGTGTGAATGGGAGTGAAAAGTTCTGCGGTTGATGTATTGACAGTGCACAAAGAAGGCATACACAGTCAGTTCACATCCATAATGACCAATCGGCAAGGAACGATTACCAGTTTGATGATAAAACATGATAAAATTCTCCACAGTTAGTGTTATGTTTCATATTTTAAATGTCATAAAAATGTATTTGATTACCACAATTTGAACAACTCAGGATAAATAAATACTACAACACAAAATTTATTAAAATATTAAAATGGGGTCATATGATGCTTTTTTAAAGATCAGTATTTTGTGTATTTGGTGTAACAGAATATGTTGACATGCTTTAATGTTCAGAAAACACATTCTTTTTCAAATACTGTACATTACTGTGAGTCCTCTATGCCCTGCCTCTCTCAAACGCTTAGTTTTCGAAGCCCCTTCTTCCGACAAGTGCAGTTTGCTCTGATTAGCCAACTGACCTAGTGCATTGTGATTGGCCAAACACAACAAGCATTCATCGGAAATTGAGCGCTCCTTTCCATAATCGCGAGCTTCATCTTTCAAAATAAATTATGTCCATAGTTTTACCATCAGTTCAAGCCGGAAAGGGGAACAGAGTCATGTGACAGACACAGTGATGAAGCTCGTATGTGTTTGCAGTACACAAGCCACAGACGGTTAAGACAGCTTTCTCCACTGTCTGACCATCTCTCACACACGCTTGTGCTCGCGCACACTCACAAACACACACGGCGCACAAAACTCTGCATTTGAGCAGTCAATAGCAAATACTTAAACTAATAACAAAACATACTTACAGTGGCTGATTCGGAATCGCCAGATTGTCGTAGCAAATTCAGAAATACCCCCCACCTCTTAAATTTGTACATAAAATGCGTTGCTGTTTAATCTTAAAGATTCCTAAATGCATACTTTTGTAAGCCCAAATAAAGTAATTTTGCTTTCGCCTAGATACAGACAGCACTGTCTGTATCCCTGACATGGCTGCTTCAACACTAACTACGGTTACTGAAACCACGCCTTCTTCCTTTGCGTGAACATTTTGGCGGTTTTATGCAAATATTTCCGTATAGTGACATAGACGTGGGGGCATGTTTGAATGAGCCATTTTATGGGGATGTGGCAGAGTCTTAAATTTGATAAAGAATATCTCCTTATATTTGAGAATTTAGTCTTTGCAACTTTATAGATCTTCTTCATGCACCAAGAGCTTACAACACTCCAAAGAGAAAGGAAAAATAAATCGCATCATTTGACCCCTTTAAGTAAAAACTCCTTCAATGTGCGCACAGCACTCAGAGATGTGAACATTTCCAGCACATTTTAACAATACCATGATAATACTGATAAATGTGATAATTTTGGTCACTATAATTGTGATAAGATAAGATTGTGATAAATATTTAATACTTTTACATCTCTAATAACACAGTCTACTAACAGCAGCACAAGTCTCACCACAGCCAGTGGTAACCAGGTCTGTGTAATGTTCTTAGAACGCAACCGCAAAGTGGTTTAAGGCATATTTTTAGGGCCTAAATAATGGTGCAAATACCAGTAAATTGACTACCACAAACCTTAGTAATTCAACTTATATGATTTATTTAATATCCTCTCACAAAATTTTGCATCTCTGTAACTGTCTTTGCCCTTTCATCTGTATTCTTTAACTGTGTGTCTTCAGTTAATCCTGACTGTAGTTTTTAACACAAAAAGAGAGTTTTCACAGCTATGTCGTCAGTTAAGTCATGAAGTTACAAATATGGTGATTAAACCTGCCTTAAAACTGTGCATACATGCAAGTATTTGTGTGTGTATTATGCAGTGGTTTTCAAAACTGTCCTGGAGCTTCCCAGCACTGTCTCCCTCATCTAACAAACCCGATTCAACATCATGTTCAGCAGTGGTAGCTCTTTACTGTTTACTGACTCTTATTTCTTCTCTCTATCTCTCTCACGCTATCTTTTTCTCTCTGATTCTACAGATTGAAAATTTCAGCCTCGGTGGAAAGGTCATCACTCCTCCGTGTGCACCGGTCATCTCCCCACCACAGAGCTACTCCAATCCCAGCCCCTACCGGTGGCCCGGCACGCCTCACCTTCACAGAGCCCTCATCCTTGTGTCCCTCCTTTGTCTTGCAACTCCACGTCAGGGACGCCAATTGACCATCTGTTACTAAGAAAAGGCAACATGATCATGCCAGATCATACCTTCTTCTTCTCATACCTCACCTGAGGACGATCAGTGTGGTTCCCCCGGCTCGTTGTGAGCACTCTGACCGGCGAGATGGGAGACTGGGTTTGCCTGAGCCCAGCCGAATTCTCCCAGCTGCAGCAGTACAGCGAGTGTGAGTATCTGAGCACAAGAAGCCTCTCTCCTCTGACCTCTGGCAGACTGTTTGGAGTTGATTTTGGGGCTGTTAGGTGGATAAGAGTGGATGAGAGGTTTTATCTGTCCATTTAGTTGGTCCTTGGCCATCCTTTTTGATAACTGTACCACTCAAATCCCCTGTTTAAGCTGATGCTTTGCTTAATATATTATGTAGAAGGATGCGTACACATTCTGCAGTCGACCCACTGGACTTTTAGGAAGCACTGCTGGGAATGTAGGCTATATTGACGTAATGCATCAATGTGCTGCCAGCGCTCTCTGCGTCGTTATTGATTAGCAACGTTTAATGCAGGTATTGATACAGACCACTTTATAAGGTAAACAGGCATATGAAATTTTCAATAACATTAAAAAGTGAAGGTCTTGCTAACAGTTTACTTATTTTGCAAGGGAACTGTGCTATGACAGATTTGAGGGAATGTAGAATGGTTGTATCGATTTAATTGGGGGAAGTGAAATCAGATGCTAAAGCAGGATATATTCAAAATGTATCAGTTATTATAAGGGCATCAGTACAATCTGGTTCATATTTTGTTATAGGATTGGCTGTGCTAGCTCATATTTGACCCTGGACCACAAAACCAGTCATAAGGATTTCATTTTTGGAAATTGAGATTTATACATAATCTGGAAGCTGAATAAACAAGTTTTCCAAGATGCAGCTATTTAAAATCTGGAGTCTGAGGGATTTAGCATCACTTTTGAATTTGATGTCCGGCCATCTGGCTCCTGGTAAACATTTGACTATGGTGGCTGATGTCTCTATTTTCACGTTCCATACATTAGAATCGCCTATAACTAAAGCAGGTTTCTCAGTGGGTGCATCCTTGTGTATATTATCAATTTTTTTAATGGACTTTATTCAAGACTTCATATTATTTATCTGTCAATTGAATGTGTTAATGTGGTGCAATTGATTATGGAAAAAATAACACATAAAATGTTTTAATGCATTTAACAAACCCCACCCTGGCCCAGGCCTGTATGTGATTTTACATTATATGCAGTCGCTTACGAAAAACAAGGTCGTACGATGACTGACTGCAGTTATGTAGCCTATAAATCACCCTAAAATTCAAGATATGATAGAAAAAAATACCGATATATGGATTTTGTCTAAAATATTTTATAGTATATAATATAGTTAAGCTATATCGTATGAGCAAGAATACTGTTTTACCCCCCAAATATCTTTTTTAAATGATTGTGTGGGAAGTGATATCTGAGCCAAAAATGATGTGCACAAAATTTGATTAATTTGACAGTGTGTAATTAATTCAATTATGTTAAATTGCTTGACAGCCTTAAGTTTGTTTAAATTGCAGAATTCTTTAAAATATCATGTTTGCGTGTTTATAGGGAACAAAATCTGACAAACGTGAGGGGCGTGGACCATCTGTAATACAGAAGATTTGAGTGTTTATGGTTATTTCTTGAGAATTGAACCGTTAATAAAAATGCATCTTCATTACTAATATCAGTTAATTTGATTTTGTAAGTATTTATGTACACCATAGACAATTGTTATCACAGCTGAAATGTTCTTTAAATGAAAATATGATATTTTTTATAGAGAGAGAGAGAGAGAGTGAGAGAGAGAGGGAGTTAAATATTTGCACAAATTTGGGCATTATCTGAATTAAAACTTACAATTTAAATAAAATGTTACTAAACTTCACATGCTAAAACTCTAAAAGCCCCTGTTGTTGTGTGATTTTCTGCACAGGCTTCACTGGCTAATATGAATTCCAAAGAGACCTCTGTGCCATTTTAAGAGGATACCAGTAAAATTACCAATAAACTTCTAAATTAAGCATCTATCTGTGCTTTTGTGAGGTTAATTGGCTTGTAGAATGCTGGTAATAAATCTAAATACTCATAAAGACATTATAATTACTATTCTTTCAGTGAGGTTCAACCCTGGTAACAGTTTTGATTAAAAACCCTTGAGGAATAGTGAAGACTAAGTAATCAGTCAGAAGTGCTCTCACCCTGAACTCTGCCAGAATGCCAAATTTAAGGTATAATGCCTTTAAAAATAGCACATGCATTATGTAGAGTATATTCTGGGATACCGGACACATTTCCATTAAGAATTCAGTAGGTGTGAGATGAGGCATTAATCTTAAACTTAACAATGTCTCACAGATGAATTGCCAGGCCAGTCTGGCAGAGATTTCAGCAGTACCATAAGGTATTTTTAGGATTTCTCTATCATTTCAGCATGAAAATAAATTTTGGTTTTCAACTCTTAGGGCTGGGTGATAATGCCACAGTATTTTTTTTCATATAAGGCAATGTTGATAATTATCAATATAAATGTCAAATCTTTATTTATTTCAAGTTTAAAGCCAGATTTTTGCTTCAAAATGAAAGTTCTAGAAACCAGACCATTACATCAACTAAATAAATATCTCAACAGAAAAAATATATTTTTTAGTTTCTGCATGTTGTAATGAGTGATATTGTTTCAAATCAAGAAACATGTTTGTGTTGCCTAATAATAATAATAATATTAATTTTGCCTCTGGAGGTGGCGAGATTGTGGGCGAAATCATTCTTGGCCCGCTTATTCATTCCCGCTTCTGATTATTATGGCAATGTGGCGGGGTTGGATGAACGTGGTTATAGATCGATGCTCTGGGAAGAACACATGCCCGTGAGCTATCTGTCTCCCGACACGGCATCATCTTTACAGGCTCCGGTTTTGCCCTCCAAGCCGCTGCGAACCACTTCAGCACTGTTGGGCAAGGGGTACGCGGCAGCAGGTCAGACTGGTGCATGTCTGCATACAATGGCTGTTTTGCAGGCATACCAGGCTGACTTGCTCAAAGAGCTAGATGAAGGCAAAGAAGTTACAGAGAATAGTGGATCAGAACCTTAGGAGAACCACTGATTTAGCTCTCCGTGCCACCAAGGAGACCGCCTGCACGATTGGGCAGTCCATGGCAGCTCTGGTGGCAGCAGAGAGACATTAATGGTTGACCCTGTCTTTCTCTTTTTTTGGCTTGCGCCTTCTGGTCTGTTCGACGATGCCGTCAATTCCATCATCGACAGATACCAGGAGGCTTGTAAACAGGCGGCGGCATTGAGTGGCCACCCTGCCCGCAGTCTGTGGAGTGGTCGCCATCTCACCTGGAACATCAACTGCCTAGAGATGCTAGCCGTATTTTGAGTTTTGAATAATTTTCTCCCAGACCTAAGAGATCGCCATATGTTGGTACGAACCGACAACCCAGTGGTGGTCTGTTATATCAACCACCAAGGAGGTCTGCACTTACGCCGTTTGTAAAAACTAGTGTACCAGATCCTTGTGTGGTCCCAGGGCAAACTTCTTGTGCTTCGAGCAGTACATATTCCTGGGCATGTGAATATGAGAGCAGACATCCTGTTGAAGCAGGAGCCAGGGTCCTGGGGAATGGAGGCTTCACCCCAAGGTGGTGAAGCAGATATGGAGAATATTTGGTCAGGCTCAGGTGGATCTGTTTGTGACTCAGATGACATCTCACTGTCCCCTTTGGTTCTCTCTGACTCATCCGGCTCAACTGGGGCTGGATGCCATGGTGCAGACTTGGCCAAGGCTTTGTCTGTACACTTTTCCCCCGATCGCTCTGCTCCCAGGAGTTCTAGCGAGAGTACGCCGAGACAGGGTCCATCTTCTATTAGTAGCCCTTTTCTGGCCGGGCCAAGTATGGTTCTCGGACCTGATTTCTCTCCTCGACGGCGGGGTGTGTCCCGAAGGCTCCCTCAGTTATACCACAGCCTATCGTGCTACAGTTCAGTGAGTCAGACCAGCAGAAGCTAAACTGTATGTGTCCAGTGCGAGTACTGGAAGCATACATCCACAGAGCTGCCCTGTGGAGAAAGGTGAACCAACTGCTTGTATGCTATAGTCCCCCTAAGAGAGGTCTTCCAGCCACAAGACAGACAGACCCTCAGTCGCTGGATAGTGGATGCGATTACTATTGCTTATGAGTCCTCTGATCTCCCCTCACCATTGGGGGTCAAGGCCCACTCGACCCGAAGTAAGACATCCTTCTTGGAAGGTGTGTCTATGCAGGAAATCTGCAACGCAGCAGGATGGTCCACGCCCCTCACGTTTGTCAGATTTTAAGGTCTAGATCTGCGAGCCACTCCGGGGTCTTCTGTTCTCTTGCCTTAGCTGTGCTCCTTAGATACACACTAGGCAGGGATTCCCATAGTGTTTTATTAGCTTTATTGTTTTGATTCAGTGGTGTTAATAATCAGTGGAATACATTTGTCATGATGAGCTAATTGAAACACCAATCAGAGTCGCAGCAAATAAGATTCACGACTATAAAAAAAAAAAAAAAACAGAAACACAGGTCTGTTAGTTAGAGGATATGTTTGCTGCCCGCAGAAGCTGCAAGCAGTTTGTAGTTTTGTGTCAGTCATCAATGATGAGTCTTGTACATTTAATATGGTCAGTCAAAATGTAGAGATGTATTTACAGAGGTGTGTTTGACCTCTGACATCATGCTGCATGTTATGAATTAGGATCTGAAACTACAACAGCTCATAAACCTCTGATTGATAATACAAGTGTGATGTCATTCTTTCCGACCACATAAATCCCCAGATTGCTTTGTTCTGGGATTTACCAGTTGAGGGAAGACTTGTTTTGCTCAGATTAAATAGTGGGTGCAGTTTGGTTTTCAGTTATGCGTGTCTGTCGCATTATGTGTGCCCCCAACTGTTTTTCCCTTAACCACGAGTCTCTATATACTGACTCACCTAACACTGCTGCTTATTATTATTATATCTGGCTTTATTTTAGATGTGTTTTTTTTTCCATTTCAACTGACAGTTCCCTCCAAATTAAAATGATGTCATTGTTAGGGATGTGCCTCTCTATAGCTAAGGCAGATGTGACACGCATCTTGCTGCATAACCAATGTGATGCGATACGATTCACCCCATTATTATGCAGTGCAATACGATTTCTGATGCAAATATGTTAGAAACGATGCATTGCTATATAATAGCCAACTTGCATCCGATGCACACTTTTTAAAATCGATGCACTAATCCACCAAAGCAAATCTGTAAATCTTACTATCGACTGTCATTAAACTCACCCACACAACTCATCCTAAACCTGTATGCTGTTTTATTTATTTAATAGAAAATAGATATAGAAATGATCTGTCTATCGTTCTCTTTCTATATAATGATTGTATAGTGACTGATCTGTCATCCTCAAAAAAGTCAAAACACCAAAAGAGCACTTTTTTTCATGTCATTAAAAAAAAATTAAATTTTCTATTAAATCACCTAACAATGTTTGTAATCAGTATTATTATTATTTTATTATTATTATTATATAATTTATTAATACTTTGAATTAGGTTTTATTAAAAAAAAATACACAATTTTAGTTTTATGTTTATTTTAGATTTATTAGTTTTTTATTTTAAATGTATATGTGCTTTTTTCTTTTATGTATTTCTACATGGCGTTAATGTAATTTTTTTCTTCTTTTTTTTGTCAATTTTAGTATCATTTTAGTAGTATTTTTATCATTTTGTGTTTTAGTTAACAAAAGCAACACTGGTGGTGGCAGTCCTGCAGAAATCAAGTGACTTTAAGTCAAATGCATATTTTGTTTATTTTCTTAAAGGGCACTAAAAATCCAGCAGAAACCGAAAGTGAGGAGGTTAAGCATGTGGAAATAATTAACATTAAAAGAAATAGCCAGTCAATGGGAGACACAGAGATGACTGCTATCAGTTCTGGGGGAGATTAGCATCTTCTATGAGGAAAGTACCTTGTTCTGCCCCCTGGGCGGCGGTTGGAAGACATTTGTGTGACAACCAATTCAGTGCTTACAGAAAATAAAACGAAGCCTGGGATTGCAGATTAATTTCTCCTGTCATAATGCTAATAAGCTTTGGTGACATTTTCTGCTCAGTTATTATCTCTGCTTAATTAGCCTATTTTGTCAGATTGCACTATAAATCTAATGTTTCCAGTAATAGATGGCAAATGCAATGGCTTTTTTCAAAATGTTATGGATAATGATGTATATAATTAAAGTTTCAAGTGCATTTATCTTGTGTTTGGAGGAAACATTGTGTTAAGAGTTTCAACTAGCACACAGTATGAGTTAAAAATAAGATTGATTTATTGATTTATTTTTGTTCACATTTTTGTTTAGGCACCAATTCTCGCTATCAACTAACGATAAAACTATGACTTTGGCCTCAACAGACTCAACAGATTTTCTGCTAAGTTAGTAAGGTAGTTCAGTTTAGGTATGAGGTAAGGGATCTAAAATATGGTCATGCAGATTAAAGCATTAATATGTGCTTT
Source organism: Carassius auratus (assembly GCF_003368295.1). NCBI lineage: Eukaryota > Metazoa > Chordata > Actinopteri > Cypriniformes > Cyprinidae > Carassius > Carassius auratus. The sequence goes on along the minus strand of NC_039251.1, from coordinate 18,236,046 downwards.
ATAAGTACTAATATTCAGCCATTAATAATAAGCAACTAGTTAAAAGTAAGAAATGCAACTTCCATATGGCATTTGGTGTGTTGGGAAGAGTGTTTTATTAACTTGTTTCACAGAAGATGCTATTAGCTAGCTCAAATTAACATAGTTTTTATAGAAAATATAATTTATCCAATTAATTTATCAAAATTATCAAGTGAACATTAATAGATAAATGGATTAATAAATCTTATCTAAATGGAAGAAAACATACTGAAGCGTAAGTGTTGGCTGTTAAATTGCATATGTTAGCATTTAAAGTTTAACATTAGCAGCAGATTAGCATTACAGCGTATTTCTGCATTTTCAGGTTTCTTTGATGAATATAAAATTGAAAGAACAGCATTTGTAGCATTTATTTTAAGAATAATATTCTTTTGTAACATTTTAAGTCTATTTGCTGTTGCTTCTGAGCAATTTAATGCTTGTTGAATTTAATTTCCTTAAAAGAAATAAAGATATTGAACCGTAGAGTGTCTTAATATTTCCATTCCAATACTGCAAGGATTACCTACACTAATAAGTATGCCTGTATAGTAAATGTTTTCCTTTTCCTTTTTTTTTTTTTTTTGCACAGATTCCTCCAAAAAGCTAAAAGATGTCTTGGAAGAGTTTCATGGAAATGGTGTCCTCTCCAAGTACAACCCTGAACAGGTATGTAATGGCAGGAACAGCCTGATTAAATGATCTGTTTAGAGGCAGTGGAGCTTCTGGCTGTGACTTGACAGAACACCAATACAACCTGACTCAGACCGCAAGTCATTACAGGAAATGCTTAGTCATCCGCTCCCCGAAACGAAGTGGCCAGATATCGCCTCCTATTTGAGAAGGTCCTCGCTGACATCATAAAGCCCATGCATCATGTTGCCGTGACAACAAAGCCAGCAGGCAGCCGCATCTATAATTTGCTTTATGGAGTGTCGCCATTATATTTCTCTCCTTTCCACTGACATAAATAAGAGGCTGCTCAGGGTTTGGCGCCACAGGTTGTGACCCAGAGCCTTGGCTGAATCAATAGTGAATAAGCGCTGGTGGCAGTTAATGGGTTTGAAGCTGACGCCAGGTTGGCTGTGGTGTGACATCGCATGCTTCGCATTGTTCATTGGTTCGGTTTAAATCACAAAGTCTGGAAGTATTGCAAAGTGGAGGTGACATGCCATGAGGGCCACTATGCTGCCTGTTTACGATGACAGAGCGCTGTATTTCATGAATTCATGCAGCCTCGATTGACTGACTGTCTGCGTTTGGGCTGTAAATATCCTTCATCGCAGCCTCAGCAAGTCACGGCTGTTTTGAGTATAATGATGTTTAATTATGGTGACTCTGTAATCTTTGTCAAAGGAAGAGTGTCTGTAAAAATGGGCGCCAGTGAAAGGTTAAATAAATGGTTCATAGTTTCCTGCATTTTCTGATAGCAGGGCCAGCCTCTGTGTTTTGCACGTTTGAAAGTCAGAAAGGAAGTTTATCTTACAGCCACGGCTGGTTACGTTGCATTTCACACCACCAAAATATATAAACATGTTTGCTTATACTTACACAAAGAGAGTGACTTGGGTTCGGTTACTTTCACCTTCCTGTTTTTGGTGTGCATTTGCCCAACGTTTGCAGCCCTTCAAGCACAGCCTACCTTTTTGCATGCAAGTTCCTCTCTGTCCACCTCCACTTCCTTGTCTCCAATGTGTCTTGCCTGTTTTTGCCTTATTGGCTTTTTGCCCTTTTTCCAGAGTTTAATTTCAGCAACAAGAGGGATCTAACGGATTTAGCTTTGTTCATTCTTGCAATGATACTGTATGTTTAAAGGGGAATTGACCCACTATGCCTTGAAAATTGTCTTAGCATAGAATATATGGGTGATTTGTGCTAGTGCCCGATTTGCGCATTTTATTTTTGTGAACCATGTGCTTAAACTGTTGTGAATCCTCTTCAAGGACTTTGGGTTTTACATTTTAAATTTAGTTTTGATTCCTGTTTTATTTCCAGGTTGTCATTTTAGTTTTTGTTTTCATTAGATTTCACTTGTACTTTTTTTTGTTTTGTTTTTTCAGTTTAGTTTTTTTGGGATTTCCAGTTTCAGTTAAAGGTGCTGTAGGGAACTTTTGTAAAAAAATATTTTTTACATATTTATTAAACCTGTCATTATGTCCTGACAGTAAAATATGAGACAGATAATCTGTGAAAAAAATCAAGCTCCTCTGGCTCCTCCCAGTGGTCCTATTGCCATATGCAGAAAGTCATGCGCTCCCGGTAAAAAACAACCAATCAGAGCTGCGGTCCGTAACTTTGTTTGTGTTCAAAATGTAGAAAAATGAACATAATAACAGGGCTTAAAGTATTCCGGCACCGTGCCGGATCTCCGGCGTGTGGCCGTGAGGGAAAAAAATAATAATATTTGAGAGCCTGCGCATGCAGTTTAATATTTGAGAGCCAATTTATTTCTTCTACCAATCATATGAGAGGAACGCAGCTTTAACTAACGTTGCAAGCCTATCAGAAGCAGAGAAGGGCATGTCCTTGCAACACAGTATGATTGATGCCCATACGTCAATATCACGTTAGCGTTGTCGGAGAGAAAAAAAATGGAGCGCAAGTTTATGAAGCCTGGGGATGATGTCCTAGACTCCAGCAATAGATAAAGGACTCAAAAATAAATGGCGCTTTTTGGTAGTTGGTGTAAGAAACAGAGAGCCCTGGGCTTGTTTCTGCATGATTTGCTCGAGGAAGCTAATGTATGACAGCAGCGGTAAGAAAGTGCTTGCTCGCTATGATTTATGTTGCGTTCCAGGCAACCCGTAACCCGTGTTTTTCCAACCTTAAACTCGTGAAAGTGCACTGGAACAGCAGTCAAACCCGTGACTTCCCATCCGTGAACTCGTACTAGATCGATGTACTCCGAGTTCTGATGTCACACAGCACGCGAAACAACAGTGACAGCCCCTCCGGATGCAGTGTTTATGCTAGTGGTACATGTTGAAAAATAGATTTTAGGACAATGTTGTAACGTTGCAATAAAATTAATAATCTAGCTAAATTTCCTTACGCTCAGAAAGTTTGGCGTGACTTGCCTGGAAAGGTACAAAGTCGTTAGTCGTGGTTTGACGAGCTCAAAAACCTGCCAGGAACGCAGCACCAGACTCCAGTCATAGAGCCGCTGCCCGTGCACTCAAACTTACCACGACGTTGCCGGGAGTAGAGACCTGCGCCGGAGGGATTTTTCCGTCCCGCTCCCGCAAAAAAATTTGTTATTTTCTCCCGCCCGCAAAATCCCGCGGGTAAATTTATAGCAGTTTTTATTTTTATTTTTTATACATTGCATATTCTGCCTGGCACTCTTTTATTTTTTCACTTGCTCCCCTGTTGAATATAAATAAAAAAAAAGAAACGGAAAATAAACATATGTTTCGTTTTATTTGCGTTTAATTAAAAGTATGAACATGAACAAGGAACAATTAGAACATAGAAATACAGTAAAAAAGTAAGAAATGTAAATAATAAATATATACCTATAATAATAAGGCTATATAGCCTGATAAATTATATAATAATATTAAACCTGGATTTATTTCATGTTCAAAGGAAAAGTAGCTTATGGGGCTTATATTCCTTCAAACATTTAACAAAAAATATCCTTATTCCTCCCTAACAAAATAGACCAATTTTAAATATTTAGCTAAATAAATAAATACGTGAAAATAAACTGAATAAAAAAAATAAAAAAAAACTGTATGACTACTTGTGCCCATGCAGGAATATCATGTCGTTCACTGTTGAGAGCTTCAGTTTAATCCTTCTCTGCTCCAGTATGCGACCGCAAATATCCTGCGCTAGCTGGAATGCAAAGTACATGGCGTGTTTGCTTAATCTCGGAAATTCGTCTTTTCCACCACTGGAGGACATCATCCGGTCTGCGTGCTTCTAATCCATCCAACTTGACCCTTAAATATCTCGCTATTTCGGAATCGAATTACACATCACTGTCTATGGTATCATCCGCATCCTCCAATTCCGCAAAGTCTATTTATTTTATTATAAATAAAGTCTATTTGTTTCTAGTTATTTTATTTTGTTAGATATTTCCACTTTGCGGGAGTCCCGCAAACAATTTTATTTTCCAGCAACCCGCTCACAATAATATTTTGCCGCCCGCGTCCGCATTCACCTCACTCAGTGGCGCTGGCTCCCACGGTACTCCCACGGAAGTGCAGGTCTCTAGCCGGGAGCAACTATTAGCTGACACGCCAGTTGTCTATGACTGACCATGTCTGCGATTAAAAAATACGTTTGTGCACATTTATACCAGAACATGATTTGTCATTCAGAATTTCGCAGCCACTGGTCACCCTGTGTAGAAAACTGGCAGAAGACAAAAAAAAAAAAAAGAAGCGTTAACTAGCCTGTTGGTTTCAAATCAAGATACGAGTTACATCCCAGAAAAAGAAAAGTGATAATAGTCTTGATTTCACTTTTAATCTTCAGTTTAGCAGTTCAGTTCTTTAGCACTTTAAGCACTTGTTATTGTTTAGAAGATAGCACTTTATTTGACATAGTACCTTTAAATAAATGGTGCCAAACATAATCATTGAAGAGATTCATGTCTATCTCAGTCTGTTTACCATTTTTTAAGCACTTTAAGCTCTTGTTACTGTATTTTTGTTATTATCGTCAATATTTGAATTAAGTCTGTCTGTGGAGTTTCTCTTTTTTCCGCTTTAACCCCTGTAATAAGTGTGTACACCATGAATCCATTTTCCAAACCGTGTTTTTAGCTTGTCCTGAATCACTAGGGTACACCTATAATAAGTGTTTATATTCGGACTATTTTAGATTGCTTCGGGGGTACCGCGGCGGAGTAACCCAGTACCTTTGTGATTCTTCATAGACATAAACAGAGAGAAGTAGCTCCGGCTACGATGTTCTTCCGCAAGACGCAAGCAGTTCTGTTTATTAACCGCTAGAGCGTCAAAAGTTCCCTACTGCAGCTTTAAATGTGTTTACTATTTTTTTTATTTTTTTATTCTTAGCACAGCCTGGTGTTTTTAATGTCTGGTGGAATTTTCATTATTGCAAGATTACGAGTTTTGTAATACAGCATGTTTAAAAAAAACTAAAATAAAGTTTTACATTTACTTAAATTAGGTTTGTAACCATAAACATTTTTTATGTACATTATTCAAAAGTTCAAAGGTTGGGACCAGTAAGATTGATTGATTGTTTGATTGATTGGATAGAAATTAAATTCATCAAAAGTGACAGTTAATACACTCATAATGTTACAAAATATTTTTTATGGTTTTATTTTGAGCTTGCTATTCATCAATGAACATTTAAAGAAGAAAAAAAATTAAGTTCTCAGACATTTCCATAAAAATTGTAAGCCACACAACTATGTAAACATGGGTAATAATTAGGGTTTAGACAAAATCTATAGGTGAATACACTATACTTTAAAATATATTCAAGCAGAAAATAGTTACTTTCTGTTCTTAATCAAATAAATGCAGCCTCTGTGAGCATAAGAAACTTAAAAACAGTGTATTTTAGTTTTGTTTCTTTTTTCCCTTAGCTATGCAAATTTTATATGTAAGTTGACAAAAATATTTTCATCAATGTTAATAAAACTTTCCCCTTTTTAGTCCTTTATCCACCTTATTTTTCAACATGGAAGTAAGCTGTTTTGTACAGCTTAAAATAGCTTGAAGTGAAGGAAACATAAAATTTACAACTGGCTGCGTATGTTCTTACCAGAAAAATAAGGTGATTTTTTTTCCCCCATTTTCTTACTGAGAGAAAATTACCACCTTAAAGTAAATCCTGATTATGCAAATAAACCAGTGGATTATTCTGCCACTAAACCTGCAAAACAGCATTAAGTGTGACTAATGCAATACAGCATTAAAGAGGAGAGCAGAGGACATGAAATGAACCCCATCCACTGATCCCTTCCCTCTGCACGTACAACCACTGCAGTGTATATAACTCCTCTCTCCCTCTACCCTCTTCATATATCTCTGACTGCCACACAGAAGCAAGATGTTCTCAACCAAGTAAGCTGTTACCTTCTGGGTTTGCATGTTCTGTGGTTCAATGTGTCTACAGACTGCATGCCCCGGCCCCTCCCTGTCTAACACGATAGTCTCGCTAAAATGTCTACTGAAGATCAGAGGTCGCGCCCAGTGCTTTTTAATATGAGCCATGTGTCTGTGCTACTTTAAATTCTATTAACAGCCTCTTCATCATGGTGTTTCTGTAACCTCTGATTTTATTTTCTATGAGCAGCAAAACAATTGCAGATTTCTGTGTTTTTACTATATTTTGATGTGTGTCAGTGGGCTCCCTCTGTATTTTTGTTGCCATGTGTCATAATGAAATGTTGAGTTTGTCATTCATGCCCAAAGACAGGGGCATCCTCTCTGCTGAAAACATAAGGAGCAGGAAGCTGCATATTCATGGCTTTGTTTCAACACTCTGGCTTCTCTCTCCACTTGTGTCCTGCAGCCCATCGACTATGAGGGCTTCCAGCTATTTATGACGACCTATCTGGAGATTGACATCCCTGAGGAACTTTGCAAACACCTCTTCACCTCCTTCAAGAGCAAGAATGGCGGAGGCAGCTCCCCTGACACCTCTCGATCTGGAGCAGGCATGCTGGGTAAATGCTCTTTCAAAGTCTGTAAGTCTTTATTTGATATTTATTTTAGCAGTTTTAATAGGTGAAACAGGGTCAGTGTCTTCTGAGGTAGGTTTTTTGGGAGCTGTGAATGAAAAACTGCTCTGAAACACACTTGTGCGCTGATACATAAACAGTTGGGTGCAAATTCAAATCGATTTTTAACTGGAAATAAGCTTTAGAAATAAGTTTTAGGATTTTGAAAAATGTTGAACCTCGTGACATAAAATAAGAAACATGTACAATTCTTCACTATTTGAAGGTCACTAATCAAACTTTGGGAGTTTATGTAGAGTGCTGCTGCCATTAAAGAGGTGAAAACCAAATACTAAGAAATTCATCAGGATTTATTATTATTATTTTTTTATTTTTTTATTTTTTTCAATTTACTCAGCATGTTATACTGATAGTTTAATTTATAAAGGTAATGTATACAACAACTTCAAGATGCAGAGGTGGAAAGAATACTTAAATTATTTAAGAGATTTAACTCTGTGCGAGGTTAATGCAAGAGTACACATGAATGAAAAGATGCTGGTGGCTTTGTGTCCGCCGCTATTAGTTAACCTGAGGTGATTTAGAGCAATAAAGTATATTGCTCTAATCATCAAAATAGAGCAAAAACAGGCAATATGGTGTCTAAAACGTCAGTCTCTAAATTAACTTGGTAAAAATCTATATTCATGCTGATTTTTGGAGAAAAAATGGCACACTTCTTGTGATATTTCAGCTATATGAAATGATTTATGTTTAAATATATTTCATACAAATGTGTGTTTGAAGTCAGTAAAATCTGCATAATAGATACTCTGCTGTTCAAAAGTTTGGGGTCAGAAAGATTATTTTATAGGTTATTTTTAAAAAAGAAGTATCATATGCTAATTTATTCACATTTATTTGATACAAATAATAATAATAATTTTATGAAATATTACAATTTAAAATAACTGTTTTATATTTGAATGTGAAATTCCATGACTCTTGAGCCATTGTTCCAAAAGAGATTTAACTCTTTGTGAGGCTGATGCAAGAAAACTCTTGAATTTAAAGATGCTGGTGGTTTTGTGTCTGCTACTATTACTTTCTACCTGAGGTGATTTAGAGCAAAGATTAGGTGAGTATACAGTTGCCAACAGTGCCATCTAGTGCCTTGATTTCTCTGGACTGGCTAATACCATACAATCTGTGATTTCTGTTGTTCCATTTGTCTTTAATGCAACTCCTTAATACTAAATGAGAAATGCTCATTATGTCAGTAATACATCTGCTATATTAAGCTGTCCTGACTGGCTGCACTCATAAACTATCCCAGCTATCTTTTCGTCTATCCGTCTTGCTCTACTCCTGTTCCACTTTACCCGTGTCGGCAGAGTTCAAGTCTATTGATGCAGCCATCTCTATACAGATCGAAGTGGCCTGTGCACCCATAACAGGTACCACAACAAGTGTGGTGTGATTTGATTGGACAGAGATTTGCATCACGGCTGTGAATTAAACGTGTTCCTTCACCTTGTGTTGTTATGTTGTCTTGGCGGCTCTTTTTATTTACTTGTGATATCAAACAAAGCAACCAGTGACAGATATGATTTTCACCCATGGTGTCAAGTCACTGTGTGACTGTGGTGACAATCGTGTTTTTTTATAGGGTGTCTGCTTGAAATCTAGAAAGAAAGAAAAAAAGGTTTTACATTGTTACAAAAACATTTTGTTTTAAAGGAATGTTGTTCTTTTGAACTTAATAGTCATCAAAGAATCCTAAAATGCATGTATCCCACAAATATATTAACCATTAAAATCCTGTTCTGATTATGTGACATGAAGACTGCACTTATGGCTGCTAAGGAAATCAGCATTGCCATCACAGGAATGAATTGCATTTTGTAAAAAAAAAAAAAAACTTTTATATAAGTAGAAAAGTCATTTTTTATTGTAATAATATTTCACAATGTTACAGTTTATCTATCTATCTATATACATTATATCTATATTCACAATTTTTTTTATTGAAAATTTTGTTAATAATGTTCATGCACAGGTTTTACACACATATGGGAGCGCACACAGTTAGTAAATGAGACCCTATGCTATGTTTCTTCCTGTCTCATTTCAGATCATCACTTTTATTCTCCTCTCTATTTTCCTGTGTTGCATTTTTCCTTGTAGGTATGAATGGGAAGAGTATTTTGAGCGCAGTGAGCCGACATACACCAGAGAACTCAGCTGGGATCATTCCAGGCTCAGGGGCCACCACATCACCCTGCTCCTCCCGCTCCTCCTCACAACGCTCAGGCACAGGGGGCCACACACCCAGAGGCCCCCACCGTTCACCCGGCACACAGCCCAATCCCCCAGCGAGCAGCAGCAGCAGCAGCAATGCTTTGGCTCTTTCCAAGACTACCAACTCCCCACGCCTCTCCCCAGGTCAGAGTCATGATCTTCACTGCCCCTTTTAACGTGTGTAATCCTTGACAAGGGTCTTATAAAGTAATAGTCCCTGTTATAAAATCCGGTTGCTCCCACACAAATATTTTGGTGTGATATCTGGTGTCATTACTGATATATTATACATATAAGTGTACAGCACTTTGGCCAACTTTAAATGTGTTTTATAAATAAAACTAAATTGAATTGAAAAATTATAATTGAACATTCTTCCAGAGCGTAATCAATCAGAAAATCGTACATCTCTCCGGAGGAGTCCTTCTCCACAAAAAGGATCTCCGTCACCTCAAGTGGTCTTCCTTAAAGACATTGTGTGCTACTTGTCCCTGCTGGAGAGGGGGACGCCAGAGGATAAACTTGAGTGTAAGTAAAAAAAAAAAAAAAAAAAAGAGTAAAAATTTACATTAAGAAAACATATCATCAATAATTCCCACTCTTCCAAAGTTCTTCTAAAGAGAAAAAAAAAATCTCTCTCTCTCTATATACATATATTAAGTAATTTTTAAAACTATGTCTCCAAACCAGACATGCCAACCACAGAAAGCACAGTATTAGTCACTAACACTCATTCTTGGCAGGTGTCACATATTTCTGACGGTTCATATTTAAACACAGCATACAAAAAGCAGTTAAGGATCTTTGAGATGTTTGAACAGTCAATTTCATTTCAGTTACTGTAGCAGATGTGATGGCAAAGCTGCCCTTTCTGCAGTTGTCAGTCTCACGTGATCCTTCAGAAATCATTCTAATATTTGCTGTTCGAAGGGGGGGTGAAATGCTATTTCATGCATACTGAGTTTTTTATACTGTTAAAGAGTTGGATTCCCATGCTAAACATGGACAAAGTTTCAAAAATTAAGTTGTACGTTTGAAGGAGTATTTTTGGAACAAAAATACTCCTTCCGGTTTGTCACAAGTTTCGGAAAGTTTTTTTCGAGTATGGCTCTGTGTGACGTTAGATGGAGCGGAATTTCCTTATATGGGTCCTAAGGGCACTTCTGCCGGAAGAGCGTGCGCTCCCGTATAGCAGAGCACTGAGAGCAGAGACATTCACTGATCAGAGCGAGAGAGAAATTTCACAAAAGAAGTTTATTTTTACAGAGCATCAACGGAGTTGTGCAAGTGTTTTTGTTTGTTCCCTGCATTTCGAAGATGCTTGTTTTACAAACAAGGCTCAGTTTGACGCCGGATTTGCACATCGTTTATTTCTTAAGGATGATGCAATCCCAACGAAAAAGGGTCACGATCGTGTGTTGGAACCGCATGCAGGGAGTAAAACTGCTTCAAATATCTCTGTGTTGTTAACTTAGCTATCGGCGCATAAGCACATCAAGTAAACAACATGCGATGTTGTCATCAAACTGCACTTTCCACATGTACAGCTTAAAAAAAAAAAAGACGACATAAAGTGGTACTTAGTCATTTTCCAAAACCGCTAAACAAATATATACAGTTTCAGTACATACCACATAGAGACGTCCTGCTGTAGTCATTGCTGATTCTGCTCTCGTTCAGTTTCAGCCTCTGGATCTGATTCTGGATCATAAATATACGCTGAATCTGACTGTTAGCCATGGTTTGTTTTGGATGATGTTTTTTTTTTCTCACGGTAATGTCACAACTTCCAAACGCTCTCAATGCAAAAGCCTACTGGCGCTCGTGATTCTTTAGCTCCGCCCACACATCACGCCTCCAGCCGGTCGTGTTTTTCCGGAAAAAATCGGCACAGACTATTTTTCTTTTATAAATATAATAAAACTAAAGACTTTTTGGAGATATGAAGGATGCAGTACTACTCTATAGGTACTCAAGATTAACAGGAGATTGAGTGAAAATGAGCATTTCAACCCCCCCCCCCCTTTAAGAAAAATGTCTGATTATCAGTGTTGTGCTGCTTAATATTTTTGTGGAAACCGTGATACATTTTTTATTTCAGGATTAGTTGATAAAATATTAGAAATATACATCTTTTTTATTATAGAAGAAAAAATCTGTAGCTATAAATAATTAGTCTGTTATGTAAAAATAAGTCAGTGTATTTACATATATTACACCCAGCAACACCTTTGTCAGTTCTACATTTTACTTGTCTTCTGACTTACACACAGTGAGAGTGACAGGAGACTTCTAGAATCTGTTTCTCTTGTTCTGTAAGGACTGATCCCTGCTCCTGTCCTTATTTACCATGGAGTTAGCATAGCCAAGCTTTCTTTAGCATAGGAAGTTATTTGTGCCCAAAGCTAATCCTCACTAGCTGCCTCAGTCTGCCTTTTGATAACCTGAGCTCCAGGTGCTATCATGGGGTCTGTACTTGACAAATGTTTGCTACACTACAAAAAGATGCAGTCTCTTATCTTTTACTTCTCTCACCCTAAAGTCATGTTCAGGCTGTACGACACAGATGGCAATGGTCTTCTGGACAGCTCAGTAAGTCTGAAATCTCCGTTATAGTCTGTCATTTTGAATTTGACTTTGTGGTTAGATTGGTGCTGTATACAACAAGGGGTTAATGATGCACTGTACACAGTACTGCACAGTTTAATGTTAGGGTTACACACAAGTTTAATACAACATACACAGAGCTAGAGCACATTTCATTTGGATGAAACACAGTACTACTGATCTTTTTTTGTTGTTGTTTGGAAACGTTGAACTGGTAGTTGGAGAGGCTTCGTAAAAAGTAATTTTGAAAACTGTATGCTTTATAGTGTATAATACCTAAAGCAATTATATCTGTCGATTTAGGAGCTCGACCGCATCATAAACCAGATGGTCCATGTAGCTGAGTATCTAGAATGGGATTCTACAGAACTACAACCAGTATGCATCACTTTAAATGTTTCCACCAGGCAATCCCAACTTGCATAGTGAAATCTATATCTTATTGTACCTTATTTCATGTCTTATATTTTAGATTCTGAAGGAGATGATGGAGGAGATAGATTATGACCGGGATGGAACGGTCACATTAGAGGAGTGGATCAGAGGAGGAATGACCACCATACCACTCCTGGTCCTGCTGGGAATGGGGACGGTGAGGAGAAACTAATTGTGAGTTAAAAAGAGGAAACGATACATTAAGATGTAGTATCTTAATTCCTGTTCCTCTTTTACGTACATTCAGAATGTACAGGAAGATGGGCAGCATGTATGGAGACTGAAGCATTTCAACAAGCCAGCTTACTGTAATTACTGCCACACTATGTTGTTAGGAGTAAGAAAACAGGGCCTTTGCTGCTCACGTGAGTATCTGTCTCTCTATCTATTGTTCTGTCCATCTGTCTGTGTTGTTTTGTCAGTCATTCTATTTATCTGCCTTATATAACCTTATATACTGTCATTCTGTCTAGCCATCTATTGTTCAATCTGTTGTCTAACTACATTTGTATATGTTGTTCTGTCATTCTGTTGTTTTGTCAGTCTCTGTCATCTAGGCCCTATGAAATCCATTTAATTTTTTCCCAAATAATGATTTTCTGTTTTATTTTTTCTGGATTCAATTTTATTTTTTATTTTTTTCAGTTTTAATGGCTAAATTACATTTTATTAAACAAAAAGCAAATCTAATTAATTTAAATCATTAGACTTAAACAACTTAACAGCAAATTATTACGAGTTTAACCAAGAATGCCCTATGACATTTTTTATTTTATTTATTTTTTCAAAATTCTGTGTTTTCCATAATTTTCTGGATTCTATTTGAATGGTTTCATTAAATTGTAATAATGAAAACCAATAATTACTGACAAAAACCAATTTTGGTATTTCTTTTCTTTTTTTTTTTTTTTTTTGAAATACGATGCTGGGTATTTACATTTTTATTGTTAATAAATACTGGTAAATAATTTTGACTGTAAAATATTCCTTAAAAATAGTGTTTAAATAATTTCATTAGTAGAAATGTACTATCATTATATTAATAATATATCTCTGTCACAGTTTCTTCAAGTTGAACAAAACTTTTATTTTAAAAGGTTGTTGTGAAGACCTTTAATTTTTTCTGTTTACCTGATATAACAATATTTGTTCTCACAAGAAACAATAATTGCTAATGAATGCCTCTCAGAGAAGTTTTATAGATTATGTTCATGTGTTCATTTACTCCAGCAGAGGCTGAAAACACAGCGAGCATAACATGCACTTTGTCAAATTCTGTGACATTATACAGTGAATTAAATTTTTTATGACTGGTTTCTGTGATTCTGTTTGTGTTCGATCTCTGTATCTCTGTGTCATTCTGTCTAGCCATCTGTTGTTCCAACTATCTGTCATTTTATTTAATTATATGCCTGTGTTGTTCTGGCTTTCATTGTGTCTTTCTATCCGTCTGTTATCTCTCATCTGTCTGTCTGTTTTTCTATCTTTATAACTACCTATCCGTCTGTCTCGGTGTAGTTTTCTGTTTGAAATGTTTCCCTTCAATCTCTCATAGTCCGTCTCTCACAGTCCTGTCTTTTGTTTGGCAGTATGCAAGTACACAGTCCACGAGCGCTGTGTGTCCAAAGACATTGCTCCTTGCATTAGCACCTACGCCAAGTCCCGCAGACACACCAATGTGAGTGCATAAACAACATACGCTTACAAATGAATCACTGTGTTTAAACTGAGTTTTTCTCTTAAGGAGTAATATACAGTAAGGCCAGAAGCAATCATTTTATCAGACACATTTTTCATTTTTGTGAAACCAGGAGTCCCAGGTTGATGTATTTGGTACAGAGCTCGTAGTTCTAGCAAACACACTGTTCTATTATTAACAGTATATTAACAGTCAACGACTCGTGTTATGATTATTTTATCCACTGACCGCAGTCCAGCTCTGTTTTCACCCAAGGCAACTTCCCAGACCCATAACTCTTGGTTTAACCTCAAAGTAATGTTCTGTGGACATGTCAGAAAGGCTATGAGAACTTCCTGTGTATAAGTCTTATTTTTTCTGTACTGAAAAGTAGAGGGGAAAGATGGAATTATTGCAGAGATGGAAGGCACTGCATTCAAAAAATGAGATTAGGATTTCACATAGTGTATTAAGTGATGTGGAGTGTAATTTTAGTGTACAACAACAATACAATTGCATTGAACAGTGAAAATATCATGCTTAATGTGTTTAAAAATTTGCTTGTGTAAAGATATTACAAACTATCAAATTCAAAGTAATGTGCTGTGAGTAACTTCTTAAGTCTTACCTTCATCTCACTTACTAAATGTTGTAGTATTAATTTTCAGTTTTTAACATTAGTTAGACTGAAAGAAAATGTAATTTTTCAGACCCTTCCTAAAGGATCATTTTGAAAGCTATGACCAATAAAAAATAAAATAATAATAATTTTATGTGTATGATAACATATGGATACATTTGTCTTAAACCTTTTTTTGTATTTTAGTACATTACGACACTGGTAATTATTATTTCTTTGATAATATCCTGTGTATTCTTCCACACTTGATATATGATTTGATTGTTTTAGTCAGAAAAGTAAAATAATATTGCAGAGAGTGATAGAATTCTTGTGCAAATGCCTTATAAATGCATGACAGAGCAGGATAAGAATATCAGTAATGTATAGATGGACTGTTGGAGGATTTCACAACTAGAATAAATAATGCGTCTCTGTTTTATATCTCTCTAGGCTATGCAGCATGTTTGGATGGAGGGCAACTCCCCAACAAAATGTGACAAATGTCACCGCAGTATCAAGTGCTATCAAGGTCTAACAGGCCTTCACTGTGTTTGGTGTCAAATCACTGTGAGTATATAGTGACTTACTGTAGCCATTAAAAGTCTAAAACTTTTGGGTTAGCAATATTCATTTAAAAAAAATTTTAACGATGCCTTGTGCAAAGACAATTTTTTATTTTTTTATGTTTTATCTCAGTTTAATTCAGTTGTAGCCTATATTTCTAATGTAATACTTCTTCACACCACTTGGTGGTGATCTTCACCAAACTTTCACGCCATGTAGTGGACGTGGCCAATTTGTTTTAAAATAACCCTAATAAAGATAAGTGTCAGCACTTAACACTCATTCAGAAGCTTTCTTCTCTGCATAATGATTTTTATTATCACATTATGTGCTACTGCATATATCTCATATGCTTTCTGAACCATCTCTCCTGACAGTTTCAACTCTAAACCTGCAACTAATTTAATATCAAGTCCAGATCCTGCTTTGCTCTTTGTTTCTACCATTTAATGTTTTCTTACAAGGTCAGATTAGTGAGGATTAAACAAGTCACAGAAGGTCCAGTCCATTCCAGTCTGTTGATGTGTCTTTCTCCTTCGCTCATCTATATTTGTATGTTTTCCAGCTCCATAACAAGTGTGCGTCTAATGTAAAGCCTGAATGTGACGGTGGGCCATTAAAAGATCACACACTTCTGCCGTCGTACATCTGCCCTGTTGTTCTGGTGAGTTCAGTCTCTCCCACTGCACTCTTTCTTGATATGCTAAAATGCAAGGATCCCAAGACCATTTTGAATAGGTAGGTCCTGGACGAATTCTTTAATAGGCCTCCTCTCTACTGGGACCAATGTCCATACTACAGAGAATACTGTACACACTCATTATATTTATAATTGGATATTGTAGACACAATGCAAGTCCTTTCTAAATAGAGTTATACACAAACCTTATTGTTGAAAAGTGTTAAGAAAACTGATGATAATTAATGTAGGTTAATGTAGGCACGTGCACATGACATAACAATCAGAAAGAAGAGAACATTTCTCCTGCATGCTGCTATGGTTTCCAAATCGTTTAATATTTATTTAAAAAGCAATGTTTTGAAATGTCTGTCACTTAAATAAAAAAAAAGAAGTCGTTGATTTTAGCCAGTTATTACATCTACAAAGAAGGATAAATGTACATACATAATGAAAAAAATATTTTGATGTATTTTGGATATTGCGACAGTGTTAATAAAGGGATAAAAAGGAGTTTTGTAAACTCTGTCACAAAACATTTTTTTCCCTACTGACTGTAATTGTGCATTACAAAATTAAAGGATGTTCACTGTTTTTGTGCTAATTTTTTTTTATATATATTAATATAAGTAAATAGTATTCAAGATCAAATGATTCCAGTAAAACGTTATATAATGTATTTTCAATAAGTATAACACAATAATCAAGGTAAAAAAAAAAAAATTACAAAAAGTTAAGTAGTTCCATTACAGTTTCAAATGACTTCACCAAATAATTTCAATAATACTTTTTGCAGGATCACTTGATGAACAGAAAGTTATAATTAACCGAATTCATTGTGAAGTAGATTATCTAATAGAAATTTCATATAACATAAATGTCTTCACTGTCATCTTTGGTCAGTTTAATGCTAAATGCTAAAACATCCATTCTTTCTAAGTTAAAGAGAAATGTAATAAAGTGAGACAGATTCTGAAATTGCATTTTTCTTGTCATTTTTATCTCAGATGCACATTTGTCTCACTCTGTCTCTGTTTGCTGATGTTCACTGTAATGTCTGTATATCTGTAGGACCGTCATTCTGCCGTCAAAAGAGGTGAAGGAGAATCATCCCCCAGCGCCAGCCCTGAGGACACCGGCCAGTGCTTCAAGTTCACCGGTGACGGTCAGGCACTGCAGGTGAGTCCTCGGCAGACTCCCTCTGGCGATGCAAATCTGTGCAGCACATGTACTATATGTATGTATCCGTAACTTTTTCTCCATTTCTGCTTTTAAGATCACCCCTCTGCCTGGGACGCACCCCCTCCTCGTGCTGGTTAATCCTAAAAGTGGCGGTCGGCAGGGAGAGAGGTAAACGTCTTTGAAGCTCAAACTATTGCATCATCATTTTTCATATTCTCCGACCTTGTACTGCTGTAACGGTTCCAGTGAGGAGGTTTGTCAAACCATCTGAAGTCAGTCAGATCTGCATAGACATGTTTAACAAAAGTCCCCCTCTTTTTCTCGCTTACGGGAAGTGTCCTAAATACCATCAAAGCTAGCAGGAGACAGTAAAGCTGTTTAAGGAGGAAGAATGTGGGTGTTGTTTCAGCTCTCACCACCCACCCAAACGTCCTCCGGGAGACAGGTTTTGGGATTTTGTGCAGGCATCACCATGGCAACACAGTTTTAAATACCATTAATTGGCCGATTATCCTCCATTATTAGACATGCGCTCAAACAAAGACGCGATAACTGCCCTGGACCCAAAAAAAGAAAGACCATTTTGGTGGTTCTTGATGCAAACAAAGGAACAGAGTGGTCATCGTTGAATCATACTGTACCCAGGCCCATAGCCAGCTGTGAGGTCCTCGAGGTCCGGACCTCGGTAAAATGTTCATGTTCAAAAATAAAATATGTTCTCTGAATGACTAGTTTGCTGTTTAAAACTCCTCATATGAATGTCTGCATGACTTGTCTAATTCAGTTTAGACAGTTTGCAAGAATGTTAGGGTCCATTGTATGAAAATGATCATTCCGATTCGCTTTTGGACTCGTCTTTTTCACTTAATTTGACACTTTGGAAAGTTAATAAATCGGGAAATTGCTGTTTAGGGTCAGCAATATATTGATCTTATCTTATTTACAAAAGATTTGTAATAATTTTAGGTTTATTTGTAGTTTTTTGTTTGTTTTAATAGCAGTATCTGGAAACCCTGCATCGCTGGCACTAAACTGAAATAGCCTGCAAACACTAGCCATGAAGACGTTTATGCTATGTCATTCACAAAGTCATGCTAAAAACATTCATTAGAGCACTAGACAAAGTTATCATCTATACAGCAATGATTATTAATGAAAATTATAAACGTAATATGTATTGTTGGATGAATAGTGAGCCCCCCCACTCATTTTCAAAGCCTGGCTACTGCCATGACTGTACCGAGTGTATATTTCCACCATATTCTCCCTGAGCGGCGTACTGAAAGCTCATTGGTCGGACTTGACACTTGACTGCGTTCTTTTGTTCTTTTGCATAGGGAATGAATGAATTCTTCAGTGTTGAAAAGTGCTCAAATTATCACCCCCACATAAAAGCATAGCTTGTGACGCACCTCAAACTAACAGCCCGTCTTATTTCTCTCTCGCTCTTATTTCTCTTCCTCTCTCTGTGTCGTTGCATACTAAAGGGGCAGAGTAGCTAACAGAGTTAGAAGTGAAGGACATTGCAGAGCCCTCAGTAATCATTTTAGTTCTTCAAGGTTATTGAGGAGCACTGCTGCAACAGCGTGCAATCTGTGTATGTGTGTTTCTGTCTTGCTCGACTTCGTTGATTCCGAGGTTTGTGTGGCCTTTTATGATAATGGAATTATAACGTTTTAAGGATATCATTCCTCCATATGTTTGTCTGTCTGTCTTTTCAAGGAACAGTTCAACCAAAATAGAACATTCTGTCATCATTTACTCAGCCTCATGTTGTTCCAACATAGAACTGCAACAAACAATCTGTTGATTATTTCTTGGATTAATTGAGGTGGGAATATCTTTCAAGATGGTACTTAGAAGAGATGAGATTTATGTCAACATTTTCTATCCATAATAGCATATATGTGACCCTGGAGCACAAAACCAGACTTGAGTCGCTGGGCTATATTTTTAGCAATAGCCAAAAAAACGTATCAAAATTATCGATTTTTCTTTTATGCCAAAAATCATTAGGATGTTGAGTAAAGATCATGTTCCATGAAGTAAATTTCCTACTGTAAATATATCAAATTTTTGATTAGTAATATGCATTGCTAAGGACTTCATTTGAACAACTTTAAAGGTGTTTTGATTTTTTTGCACCCTCAGATTCCAGATTTTCAAATAGTTGTATCTTTGCCAAATACTGTCCTGTCCTAACAAACCATATAATAATGGAAAGCATGTTTAACAAGCTTTCAGATGATGTATAAATCTCAATTTCGAAAAATTTACACTTAAGACTGGTTTTGTGGTCCTGGGTCACATTACAATATTTTATAGTGTTTTTTTTTGTTTGTTTGTTTTTTTTTTTCTTTGGTTGTCACCTCCGTACTTAATAATTTCATACAGATTGACCAGAATATTCTTCAGAAATTAAACATTTCACTGTTCAATGAAAGAAGGAAAGTCATTTGGGCTTGGGATGACAAGAGGGTTGGTAAATAATGGCAGAATTGGTTTAATTATTCCTTTAAGCCTTTTATCATATTGTGAAGTTCACAGTGATTACGTTTAAAAATGTCATTTCTCTATGTGTCTTTTAATGCTTTTCTGCTCTCATCTGTCTTCATCAGGGTGCTGCGGAAATTCCAGTACCTGCTTAACCCCAGACAGGTGTACAGTCTGGATCGAGGAGGACCCATGGTGGGGTAAGACTACTAAAAGCCACCATCAAATTCCAAGGGAGATATGTGCGCATAAAAAAAATGTTGAGTCATGGCAGGGAATTGCTCAAAAACAGTTTGACATTCTCACTGTTGTTTTGTTCTGGCATGGCTTCCTCTCTCTCTTGTCTTTCTGCTTCTACAAACCTGCAATAAAGTGAGCCAACCTGCAATCAACTATTCTGAGAGTGGAACCACTTGCCAAGTGGAGCTGACTTTGAGAGACCTACAAGACATTTACTATGACTCAAGCAGCCCCCTGCAGAGTAAATGTATTCATTCAAGCGCTGAATGTTCTTCTGAGCCTGTCAGTCACGACGAGGCTTCCTCTATAAGCGACTACATTTTACTAAAGCCTCTTCACCCATGCACCCCACCTGTCTTTAACAATAGACCAACTTAAGGTCATCCAAATCAGTTCCAGCGGTAGCATAGCAGTGAAATCTGACAATGTCACTGTAAGAGGTTCATATTTACATATTATTTTATGAGTGCCAAATTGGCATAGGTTTGATTTTTAAAAAATTTAATAGGAATAAATGCAATTGAGACCATTGTAGGCAATATGTTAAAAAGAACAATTTTAGTATTAGTTTATACTAGTGCACTATTTATACTTTTCATAACTTTTATAACTTTTTATAATTGCATTATTATTATTATTATTATTATTATTATTTATATTTAATCTCTTTATTTTCCTTTTTATTAATTTTAGTGCTCTTGAACTAAAACTCATTTTCAGTTGTCAAGGCTATATTCCTATTTTTCATGTGTTTTACATTACATTTTTATATTTGATTTTATTTTGATTAACAAAACATTTTTTGCAGTAGTTTGTCCATACAGTGGATGAGTGGCACAGAAATAGTTTGAGTTAATAATAACAAGATTGATATTGATAAATATATTTAGGATGGCACAGATGAGATCATTTGACCTCAGAATAAATCATCTTAACATCTTAAACCAGTCTTAGTTGGTTTGCTGGCCTAAATTGTTCTCCCAGCATGGTCAGATTGGTCTGTTAGCTGCTTTTCCATCAGGAATTGTACATTCATATTCAAGCTGGTAAATCTGAGCACAGTTTGAGACATTAAGATCCTTTCTTGCCTTTTTTCTCATCAGAAACATCTGAGAAGCAGAAGACTAAAATTGTTTCCCATTTATCTTACTATTTAGATGTTAGAGAGTTTTCATTTGTGTTTTTTATTTGCTATGAGCTCTCACTTTCACTTTAGTGTACCAATTTTATGCAGTTACACATTCTACAAACCCACTCAAAACGCATGAGTACATTCTGTTCAGCATCCTGCGGTTGTGCAACAGTGATTCTCATTCATGAAAAAGGAGAGAGAAAGAGAGAGAGAGAGAGAAGTACAGAACAAAAGCTAAGCAATGGTCGTTTCGCGGGAAAGGAGGCTAACCTTCCGTCCCAAATCCCCCTCCCACCACACAGTGATCTGTAGTCACGACTGGAGTGTTGCTCATCCTGAAGAGACCACTGAGAGAGAGAGAGAGAGAGAGAGAGAGAGAGAGAGAGAGAGATATTGTGTGACTTTGCTGATTTCACTCATGTAGAACAATTTGGACATGTACTGTTCTTCCTTAAGCACTTAGATGATTTATATAGTGTTCCTGTAGCTCAATTGGTAGAGCATTGCGCTATCATGCGCAAGCTTGGGGGTTCGATTCCCCGGGAACACATGATAGGTAAAAATTGATAGCCTGATTGCACTGTTAGTTGCTTTGGATAAAAGTGTCTGCTAAATGCATAAACGTATAAGCATGGAGATCAAGGGGCAGCCTTTTTTGATGTGAAGATTTGAATATATCCTGCTAATGACTGTGCAATTGCTTTTGGTTTACTTTAAGAGAAAAAGCAACCAAAATTTGGTCAAAATTATACATTTATATTAGGGGGGAAAAGCAACTAAATAATACATAATAACATTTATAACATTTATAATGTTACAAAAAATGTATGTTTTTAAGTAAATGCAATTATTTTGAACATTCAATTTGTAAAATAATTTGTAAAAGAATCCGGGAAGTCTCCAAATTCAGTTTTGCTTTTTCAAAATAATATAAAAAGAAGTTGTTATAAATTGTAATAATCCCAATATTACAGTTTTGCTATGTTTTGTGATCAAACAAATGCATCATTGGTAAGCACAAGAGACATAAGCATTTTCTCACTTTCATGTCATTCTAAACCTCTCAGACTTTATTCTGTTGAATATATTGTGAATAATTATATTGTTGAAAACAGGAAGATATTTTGAAGAATCTTGGTCACCAAAAAGTTTTGGTGATTATTGACTTTGATTGTATGGATCGTGTTCCACAGAAGAAACTCGTAGGTTTTGAACTGATGAATGACACTCAGGGGTCTAAGTGGAGATCAAAAGATGGAGAGATGAAAATAGACAAGTGTGCTCTTTTGCTAAGTGTCTGCGCATAAGAGGCCACTCTTACAGCTTTATATGGAAAAACACATACATTACTAAAGTATCTGTGCTCTGTTGGCTGTGTCATTGGAGAAGGAATTGTTTATGCAAACCGTATCTCTACAACAGCAGCCGACGTTGTCATTTCAAACAGACTGGCACTGGTACATTACAAATTTATCTGGAACAGAGCTCATTTAGTCAGACTGAAACACGATTCCAGGTCAAGCCTGTCCAGAACCACACAGCCATGTTCCACTTGTGTTACTCAGCTATTGAACTTCAGTGGGCATCCATGTCAAGGATGTAGTGGTTGTCGACATAGTTTGAGCATTTTCATAGCACCACAGCAATAAACCTGAGAAGGTATGAAAAACTCAGAACTGCTTGATTGACTGTTTTCATGGTAAAAGGATTTGCACATTTACTCTCCTCTTTTGCTCTTGCATACATAAAACATGCTGCAGTGTCAGAGCCTATCAAAAGAGGTTACACAGTATAAATTTTTCACACACTTGTGTGACTGTTTTGCTTTTTTGTGACGCTCAGTGCTAGAGTAGATCCCACATGTGTCTATATGGAGGATATGTTCCCCATTCACCATTATGCTGCAGTACATGCTCCTAACCAGCAGAGGGTGATAGCTTCTTCAGCCTCTGTCCTGCTTCACTCTGCAAATGCTCAAGTGCAAATATATACAATACATGTCTAATTTATTTTTTCATGGCCGAGACAACAAATTGTATTCATTGAGTGTATGTCTCATAGCTCTAGGCTGATTCACAAACAAATAAAAAGTGAACAAAGTTTTAGGACTCAAACTTGAACATTCAAAAGTGTAGAAACAATGTGCCAAAAAGCCTTCAGTTAAGATGTTTTGGCAGCTCAATGGGTTTGACAGAGTTTTTTTCCCATGATACTAAATAAAAACAACACAAATCTTCTGTAACATCCTTCGGATCAAACCTAAAGCACTGAATAGTAAACTGTAGTGTACATTGGCACTGGGGAATAGTGTGAATGCTGTAGATTTTTGGGTAGCTTTGCTTAGCCTCAGTGTTGTCACTTCACAGTATCACTTTAATCATAGGACCAAGGAGAGCTTACATGCAAATACATGAAAGGCACCATCTCAATGTTTTTATGTCCCCCAGGCTCAACTTTTTTCGAGACGTGCCCAATTTCCGCGTGCTGGCCTGTGGAGGTGATGGATCAGTGGGGTGGATTTTGGATTATATTGGTGAGTACAGATCAGCAATCGGTGTATTCCATAGCTATAATAATTAACATTGTTACATGGACTTATAGACCATCAGCCTAATGTAAAAGTTTATATGGTACATGCAGAAGTATCATAAACTCGTATTCTCGCATTGAGATTTCTCTCTCGACAGCATACAGCTGCTCTGTATGGAAAATAAAACAATTTCTAGTTTGCTAAATATCACTTTCATCTTTCAAGATTAGCTTTTAATGATATGACCAATGAAAACAACTTTATTTGAGAGACGGATATTATACTGACCGTCTAGTTTGATTGCACTTTATATTTCCTTCTATTTTGCATCTGCATTTCCCTAGGAGATTAATAAAGCATGTCAACCAATTCATCAACAAAGATTCGAACATTAGGACATCCTTCCATGTGGTACTTGACTCGAGACTGGCTCTTATTTAAGGCACATATAACCAAGATGTCAGAAAGATCATTGTTTGTAGGAAGCGCATTGACTCATCTGTGAGTGACCTCTTTCATATAAGTGAATGCATGATAACAGTGGAGTTATAAAGGCCTGCCTTTCCCCCTCCTGACAGTCTTATTGATGTTAGTGGACGAGCGCTGGAGATGACCTTGTGTGGGCGGTGGTAAATATTGCAGCTAAGTGCTGATTTAGAACCAACTTGGTTTCCAAACCTTTGGCTTGAAATTGCAATTGGCTGACAATACTGAAACCTGAACTTAGATCAGAAGCGATGTGCTCTTTATCCCTTTAGAGACTCTTTAGCCTGGCAAATTGAGGAGGACAGAGACGCATGTGGGAGTTTGTCCTCCTAACAGCCCTAAAGTGATGATTTTGAATGAAAGCCGCTCTGCGATCAGTCCTTGCTTGTTGTTCACCCACACGAGTTTGTATTAGAAAATGTCTGCTGCTGACGATTACTCAGAGATCCCCTGCGGTTAGACAGTACATCACGCCATACGGACCAGCACCGAAAACAATGTCCACACATAGCAATGAGCCACACAGGGACCATCAGTGTGAGGACAGAAAGATAGAGTTCATCATGTTGCCTCTCTTCGGCAGCTAGCACACACTGCTGTGTGTCTCAGAACAAGAGAAACAAACCAAATTTATTGTGAATTATTGTGAGGAATGATACACATTGATGCATGAAGCATTAATGTAACTGTAACTTCAGTGCCGAGAGTGTAATATATATTTCATATTAGTGCATTTATTTTACAGTTTAAAAAAAAAAAAAGAAATTACTATTTATAATCAGCAAGGATGCATTAAATTGATCAAAAGTAATTTTGTATCCAATAAATGCTGTTCTTTTGAATTGTCTATTCATCAAAGAATCCTGAAAGCAGTACAGTATTCAACATTGATGGAACCAAATCAGCATTTTGATATGATTGTGTGACACTTGAAGAATGGAGTAATGGCTGTTGAAAATTTAGCCTTGCCATCACAGGAATAAATGAACGTTTTATAATATATTAAATTGTAATATTTCACAATTGTACTGTATTTTTTAATTAAATAAAAGCAGCTTTGATGAGCATAAGATATTTCTTTCAAAAACATTCAATAATTCTCATCCTCCAACTTTTAAGGATTATTGTACATGCATGCAAATCCATTAAATATAATCACAATTTATGTCCAAGTTAAATATGTGCTTTAAATTAATTTTTACTTTCAGTAATATATTTTAATGTTTGTTGAAAATATTTTGAACCAGATTTCCCATTTGAGACATAAAGGTATAATGCATTTTTTTTTTTTTTTACAAAAAAAATTAAATGCTTAAAAAAAAAAAGTTTGTTTTCAAACATTCCCTTATGTTCCATTATTAAGCCAAACAAACAGTCCCAGAGCCAGTGTTGCAGGCCGCTGTATTTTGAGCACCACAGAGCCCCATTGTTTACACTTTTCAAGGAACTCTGCACATTAAACTGGAATAATAGAGAGTATTTTAACATTTAACATTAATAGCTCTTTGTTTCTCAACAGATAAGTCCAATTTTGCTCGGCATCCACCTGTTGCGATCCTGCCGCTGGGTACCGGGAATGACCTCGCTCGCTGCCTGCGCTGGGGTGGAGGTGAGGAGTAAATAAGAGACTGTCCAACATCAGTTGGAGGGAATATAAAGGCCTTTGAAATGAAACTTAAAAAGCTTTCCTTCACGGAACCACTCGAGTTGAGATTAGGCTTTGAATTCTTTGAATCTGAACACAATCCCATATAAACCCTTCAAAAGGATTTTTTGAGACTCCTTTCTTTTAAACACCCCCCAAAAGAAGGTCAGACTGAAATAATCAAACTTGATTGTAGTTAGCTGAATGCTCCAGTCACATGAATGAAAGAGCAGGATTTGTTGAGACCACACTTGAATTGAAGACTTTGATACTGTAATCTTCATTAAACAGATGACCGGGACATGCACTTGCCCTGCTAAACCAATTTCAGTGAAAACCTAAAGGGAAAGTTCACCCAAAAAGAGAAAAATTATCTCATCATTTACCCACCCAGAATTTTCATTTTTGGGTGAACTATCCCTTTAAGAGGTGATTTAAAAATGAATTCAGTTAGAGTCATATTTAACAAGAGATTAATAAACTATTCTTCGAGTATATATAGACTTGCCAATCACTTGCCAACAAGAGACCTGCACTGTTTCATTCCTGTGTGATTACATATGCTTGTTCTTGATTAGATATGTGGGTTTATTCAGTAGTTATGGTGGAATGATATGCATCAGTGAGCCTGCATCTGCTTTGAAGACAGGTGTGGATGGCCTTGTACAGGCTGCTGAATTAATTGGCCTCGTATTAGTGTTTCCTGTGTGAGCATGTGTGTGGTTTGTGCAAAAGGGTAAGGTTTGGCATAAATGTATTCTTAATTTGAATGGTAGGCTGTTTTTTGTTTTTGTTTTTTTTCTTCATGCGAGTTGATTGACTTTGAAACACGTGTAGCACCTGGAGTCAGTGCAGAGGTGCCATGTGAGCGTCCGTTAATATAACGTTCGCCTGGAAGCGTCTGCATGTCTGGTTCAGCCAGGCACCTGGGTGTCATCACACATGTGATATATTTTGCTCCTTGGGTTGCCAGGCGGGAGCCAGTACCCCACTGACTCACAGCGTGATGACCATCGTTAAAAGATGGCAGCATAACAAGTAGACTCTGTATCCTTCCCATTACAATTAGGAAGTAATTGCAGTTCGATCACCTCAGGGAACCTTTCTAAGGATCACTTCATGTCATTTGGAAGGATTGCCAGGCATTTACAAAATCCTCTCAGGTTGCGGTGTCCGTCCCCTTGATGTAATGCAGTAGACAAATTGAATTAGTCTTTTTTAAATGTACACTGCCGTTCAAAAGTTTGGGATTTTTTACATTTTTTAATGGAGTCTCTTGTGCTCATCAAGGCTATATTTATTTGATCAAAAAAAGAGAAGTAAAATTGTGAAATATTATTGCTATTTCTAATATTGGTTTCCTATTTTAATGTACTTTAAAATAGAATTAATTTCTGTTATCCAGTTTTCAGTGTCCCATGATCCTTCAGAAATCATTCCAATATGCTGAGTTATTATCAGTGTTGAAACGATTTGCGGCTTAATATTTTTTTGAACCTGTGATACTTTTTTCTCTGATTCTTTGATAATAAAAAAAATAAAATAAAAAAAGAACAGTGTTTATTCATAATATAAATCTTTTCTAACAATATAAGTCTTTACTATAATTTTTTATACATTATTTAACCTATCAATGCTGAATAAAAGTATTGATTTAAAAAAAAGAAATTTTACCTTTACTGACCCCGGTCTTTTGAATAGTAGTGTATATTGTAACACATAATTTCTATTTTGAATAAACACAGTTCTTTAAAAAAAATTATACATCAAGGAATCCTGAAAAAAAGTATCACAGGTCCCCAAAAATATATTAAGCATCACAACTGTTTCCAACACTGATTATAAATCAGCATATTAGAATGATCGTGTGACACTAAAGACTGGAGTAAAGTGTATTTTTAAGTATATTAAAATAGAAAATAGTTGTTTTAAATTCCAGTAATATTTCACAAAATTACAGTAAAATTTTCTTTATTTTTGATCAAATAGATATAGCCTTGATGATTATAAGAATCTTCTTTAAAAAGAAAAAAAAAATCGTACTGATCCCAAACTTTTGAACATTGGTGTAAACATAACAAAATTTGAATGTTGTTGTCCTCAATCAGCCATTACCCTCCTCGAATCAGCAGTATACTGTAAAATGAATAAATAATGAAGTTACAAATCTATACTTAACAAATGATCAGTATGCTTTAAAAAAAAACATAGAAGGATTTCTAGTGCTAAATAATTATGTAATAATTATACAATTATTTTCATACATTTTCTGCCCATTTAACAGAAACAGTATTTAAAGAATAATATTTTATGAAAAACATTGGTCATTCTCATCTCAGTCTTATAGTTTTGATTAGAATACATCATATCCAGTTTGGCGGTTGCATACAGTCTTGTTTCAGCACATCTGAAGCTCAATTTTCAACAAATTTGGTTCTGTAGTACCATTGGAAATGAATAAACTTGTCGTTTGTCAAAGAAAAGGCTGCATTATACTGTCACAGCATTGTGTTACTTAGAAAAGTTTAATCATTTGATCTTGCTGTGCTGGAGTTTTAATTAAGCCATGTTAACCTTGGATTTGAGATAATGCGAGTGTTTCATTGTCACAAGTAGAACAAAGGTTTTATTCTTCTTTTCTATGTGTGGACTCTTGCACACTCTTGTTTATACTGTAGATAAAAAGAGGCTTTTGTGCTTTTCTTCATGTGTGAGGCTGCAACAGTAACAACATCCACACATCAGTTCACGTCTTTATATGTTACGTAGCTTCATGCAGTGTCTGTGTTGTGATTGGCAGGCTATGAAGGAGGCAATCTGGTCAAGTTCCTCAGGGATATCGAGCACAGCACCGAAGTGCTGCTTGACCGCTGGAACATCGACATTGTCCCTGATGATAAGGAGGAGAAGGGCGACCCTGTGCCCTACAGCATAGTGAACAACTACTTCTCCATTGGAGTGGTGAGAACAAGCTACACTTTTACACAACTGCTTAAGCTCAGTTAGACTCAACACCAGAACTCCTGAAAGAGCCGTTATATTAAACTCCTCCTCCTCCTATCCACACTAATTCATCAGACGAAATCTCTTACTCTCATTGTGAGACTGTACTTTTACCAAAGCTTGAGGCTAAACTGCTCTTTAAAATAATTTGTGATTAATCAGATGTTGTTTACTCATGTAGCATTAGAAGTAATTATAATTGGCAGGGGAACAACAGCATGTTCAAACTTGTGTTTTAAATGTGATGTACTGCGTCTGAAACAGTTTCATGCCTGTGACTCGGTGTATTATTGCACACAATTCTCTTTCTCACACACAGTTGCTTACCAACCCTCCTCTGTTCAAATGTTATATCCCGTGTTGTTGCTATAATCAAGCACTTATTATCAGAGCAGTTAAATGTCGAATCAATATGTATTTTTTTTTGACAGTTACATAATCGTATCTACTTCTTTTTATACACTAACTTGTGGGGCAGATTATATAATAAATAAATAAGGTTTTTTTTTTCATGGTTTTTCACTTTCTATTACTGTAAGAAGTTGAAGAAGAAGTTGCAGAAAAGATCCCAAATAAAATGAGAGGAAAACAAAATTCAAAGATGCAGGAGTGTATGCCGATCTGGCTGAATTTCTGTTCTTCCACTGGCCCAGTCTGGGCTCGCAGGGGCCAGGTGAGTCTCCGTGAGCCTGTCGTCCTCCCCTTGTTTAGCTAATGATTAATTTCTGTCCTGTTTTTAGAACCCGTCACTATAAATAGTAAGTCTGCTTTCATTTGTGAAAAATGTCCAGTGTTCTATTATAATCAGCCAAATCCCAGGTGTGTTGGACAACTGCTGTTTTATCTCGCTGAAACGTGCCAAGTAGTCAGGCCGCATTTAGAATAGCCAGAAATAGTGATGCGACCTGAAACGGGCCACCTGACCTGGTTGAAATGGGTGTGAAGAGTGGCAGGAGGCACATACAAGCTTTACGCAAGGTGGCATGGAGGAATGCGCCACTTCAGGGCTGTTATGTAACTCGGCTTAGTGTCCCGCTGTCTGTCTTCATCAGCCAATGACACGGACCACATAAGAGTTATTGTTGTAGAAGCCTTGAGAAATTGTCGTTGGATTGTGCAAATAATAAATCTAGCATTCTAGCTCTATAGGATATATAATGCATATGTAGTGATTAACAGACCTCAGGACCTTATGTACCTGAATGTTTTTTGAAAGAAAGAAGTCTCTTATGCTCACTTTTTATTTGATCAGTGCCTGTAGTATTATAAAATATTGTTAGACTTTAAAAGAACTGTTTTCTAATTTGATATATTTTAACATTTAATTTATTCCTGTGACTTATTTACCTATTTATGATAAATAATATGCTCTAAAATAATGAATGCATGCCGGTGCAAGGTTTGTGTGATCACACTTTATTTTAAGGTCCAATTCTTTCTTGCTATTAACAAACCATTAGCTACCGATTTTGCCTCAATAAATTCCTAATATGCTGATTATTAATAGTTCATAAGGGACTAGTTAAATTTTAGGTATTAGGTTGGATTAGGATGTAGAATATAGTCATGAACAAATATGAGCTTTATAAGTACCAATGAACAGCCAATATGTTAATAATAGGCATTGCAATAAGCAACTGGTTTATAATTAAAACTTGGTCCCCATACTAAAAAGTTACCAATATGTGTCAATTCAAATACAGAAACACTGCGAAGACGCAGTTGTTTGTTCTGGTCAGGTTTGTGTCAGCCCATCTGATCAGACAGTGAGGTGTTTGAAGAGGCTGGGTAACGTGAAGGAGTGCTGACTGTGAATGGACAATGGCCTTTACTGTGAACCCTGAGTCTTGTGATGGGGGTGGACTGACTGTGCCATGTGGGTCTTTGCGTGGCTTGGCACTAATGCTACTTCTCACAAGACATATATTAAAAACTGTCTGGTGAGTTGGATATTTTCTTTTAAGCTGTAGTATCTCTTTTTTGGATTTTAACAATACCAAGAAAACTGAAAAAGAGAGCTAGGTTAAAGGATGAATTCCCTCAAAACATAAACATTCTTTCATCATTTATTCACTCTCATGCTGTTCCAAACATGTATGACTTTGTATTTTTTTTTTATATTTTGAGAAATGTGCCCATACATTTTCTGTTCTGCATATGAAAAAAATGATACAGGTTTGAAACATGAAGGTGAGTAAACTGTTTGTTTAATATCCCTAAAAAGTGTAAAGATCTAGACATTTGGTGGTGCTAGTGGCTTCTGCTTTAAACTATTTTAGATATGAAACTATGTCATATTCATGAATTAATTATAGCAGTACAGTACCTAATAATGCATGCTTTGATGGTTGCAGTTGATTGGATTTCAGTATGATGGATTGTTCTGAGGATGCAGGCAATATTTGATGTCTGAAGTCATGATGCTGTGGTGTATGGTGCAGTGTGGCATGGCACCGGAGCACAGGGACATGGTGCTGCGAGTCCAGGAGGACAGGGCAGATGGCTCCGCATTGGACGCCACTGACACCTGAGTAAAGCAGTGCCATGACTCATGCACTGATGTAATCATTAGTAATGCTGTTTCAGCCTTCAACATTTTCCAGTCACTATCCATAGAGGTTGCCATGGCGTTTGTGGTTTTCAGGCCACTATCACCAGGGTTATGTAGTTCATCATTTGTGACATTCAGAGCACTCATTTTCTCTTTAGCTATCTAATATCAATGTGGAGAGAAATATTATAAGGATAGTCCACCCAAAAATAAAGCATTAACCCATGCTGATGCTGTTCCAGATCTATGTGACTTTCTTTTTCTGTGGGACACAAACAGATTTTTGGAAACATCAGCTGTCTCTTTGAGTCCATGTAATGTTTACAAAGGAACCCTCAAAGTTGACGTTTCAAAAATCAGACTTAATGTGACAAGATTTAAGCACATTGTGAAACTTTTGTGAGAAGTGACAATCCTCTGTGCTTACGCATCACTATAAGTGATATTATGTCATGCTTCACAGTAATGTTGTATGATATACCAGTACTAAAAAAGTATTTAAAAATGGTACTCGTGCGCTATCATACACCCAATGCTCATGCACTGAAAGCCGCCTCTCTCAGACAGCATAAGTGATCGCAAATTCAGATCTCTTTCATTACTTATTGCACTTTAACGGACGAGTATAGAAAAAAATATGAATGTCTTATGAGTGAACTGAATGTAAACAGTTGAAAAAAAAATGCATGTGTCAATACACTGGATCTGTCCAGCTGTTCAAGTTACAGCAGGCTAATAATCTGGCTGCTGCTAAAATAATTTTTAAAAATTCCATGAGGGTCATCTATAATTTAATAACTTTTCCTATTGTTTTTGTTATAGTATCAGTTCAGGAGAAGTATCGAGATATTTTGTAATGTGACGACACTACATTGTGTTGCCGTTTATCTAAAATGTGAACTCTTGAACCTGCGTTTGACAGTTACCTGGAAGCAATTGTTCATAGTTAAATTTTTTTAAATATTAGTATTTTTCTAACACATACTTACAGTTTTGCTTCAGAATTGATTCATCAGCTTGGCTTTTATGGATTATGTTACGTTAGCTTAGTGTAGTTTTTGAAGCATCAGCTTTGAGAGATATATCCATGCACTAAACTGAATTTCTGAGTGTGGATGCAGGAGGTGGAAAAAAATCACAGGTTAAGACATAATTATCTTTTATGTAAATATCTAAAAGATTTAATAGAAGGTAATTGAGATCCAAAGCGGACTGGAACTAAAAATCTGCGTAGACCACTTGCTTTCTGCTGCGTGCAGGAGAGATGAATCTGGCAAAAGTGTGACTGAAAAATTCATCCCACACAGACCTCCCATTCTGTAGCTCACCTAGTTGAGCTTGATGCTATCAAATTCAGGGTCTTGGGGTTTGGTTCCTGGGGAACAAATTAAATAAATCAAAATGATCTACCAAATAATTACATCATTCATTGCAGTGCTGCTGTTTGATGTCTTATCAAATCTAATCACAGAAGAGCTCAAATCTGAACGCAAACATACAAATGTTTTAGGAAAATGTGCAGTAGTTGGGCAGCCATCATTGATATGAATGAAAACACATTCTCCAGAGTTTTCAAAGACTTTATATATACCTTCACCCCAAACAGTACTAGTTGATAGTGGAGGACAGTGCTTTACATCCATGATAATCTGATTCTGAATCTGAATTCTGAGACATTTGCATGGCATCCCAATCTTGCTATGTGATCCAGTTCACCCTGGAAAGAATCCTCAGGAGGAATTAAGGACAGCAAACTCACCCCGTCAGCAACCATTTAAGACGTCCTTCCATGTACATCTCTAGGCCTGGGAGTTGAAATCAAACCACCTCTCTTGACATCAACAACTTATCTGTGTGCGCCTCTCACCCTCCCTGTGGTGATGGTGTTTGGAGAACTGCCCTGCAGCCATCATGTTCTCACTGGTTCGGTATCACGCACACCTTCATCTCCAGTGACACATTCAGTTCTGCTTTGGGACAGCAGTATGAGTTATTATGCTTCGTATTGAAGACACACTGTCCCACTCATTTTTAAACAGTCTCTCGTTTGAGAATATTTCCTTTGTGTTTCAATGGACCCTTTCACAGTCCTTAATGATTCATTTCCACAATTATTAACACTTTAAAATCTAGTAATACACCCACAGAGGGAGTGACAGCCAATTTGACATAACTCTCTCTTCTGACCAACATAATTTCTTTTTAGAAATGCTTAATGCTATTTTGGATTTTTCCTTGCGCTGTTGGGGCAAATGGGTGCACAAAAAAGAAAAGTATATAAGTTATAGTTATATTTTGTTTCACCACTAAAGATGTTTAGTTAGGTAAACTTCTATAGTGTGGAACGATAAATACAACAAATTGCCCCAGTTGGTCAGAAAAGTTAAAAGTGCTATCACTTACTTAGCCATTGTGTTGCAAAAACTCACTTAATAGATTTTTGGTGTGAAAACTGTATAAATGTTGTCAAACTACTGCTTCTGAGAGTTTCAGAAATGTGAAAGAGTTCTATTCTGTCATATTGTAATATGGCTGTGCTCATGCCGGGTCACTAGGTAGCTAAACAAACATCTGTTTGATTTATCCAATCTTTCAACCTTATCTATGTGATAAGAGTGTTTATTTTAGAGCCTCTCAGTCTGTGTATGTGTTTGTGTGTGTTTGTGCATGTTGCATGTGTGTGTGTTTGGAGGGGTATAATACTGGCACGGACTGAAGGTCAGGGGAAGTATCAGTGACAGGAAGTGTTTGGCTGCCAGAATCAGACCAGGTTACCACCATAATGAATGGCCGTGCTGAGTGACACCTGGCCCGTCTTAAAGATAGAAGGAGAACAGGACCCGGCTCTCCATTCAACTCACACGTGCACTCTAGAGATGCATTTGTACATTATTCACACTCCCACTATTATGTGGACTTTAACACAAACATATCCCCGGTCTCACCATAAGTCCCATATGCACCTGCTCGCATTCGTGCTGACAGGAGCACAGATGGGCACTGACTCAGTACAGAGCTACAATAACCCGGTCTGGACACACCAATCACAGTGACCTGAATATCACCTCGCTTAATACCCTTCACCTCTTCACCCCATCCATAGATACCATCCCACGAGGACAATATTTGTTTTTCGACTGATTTAATTGTTGAACTTCGCCCACTGCTGTGCAGAAGACGTTTACCTGTACATGATACAAACTCTGAGATGATGTACAACCTTTAGCACGTTCAGATAGCCCAGGGGGGGATGCCAAGAACAGTTTATCCCGCAGTTTCATTCCATAGGGACAGGATATGTCTTAGTGGAGGACATGGTGTCCCTGTCCTCCAACAGCACACAGATTTGAGATGAATCATAACATAAAACCCCAGAGGATTTTTGTATCTGGGCAGCTAAACCTTTTGAAAATATACAATACAAATGGGAAACTGGGAAACTGAGCAAGAGCTGTGCCTATGAGAGCTGTTTTGACATTCATTTATAAATGTGTGTGCACAAACTAAGGTTATTCTGTCTGATATTAGATTATTAGATGCATGTAGGTTTGAAATCTCAAGCTCTCTGGGGATTATGGCCTACATTTAAGAATCTGATGACTTGTGCGCTGTTGTTTGGCAGTGGTGGACAGTAACGGAGTAGCTTTAC
Source organism: Carassius auratus (assembly GCF_003368295.1). Lineage (NCBI taxonomy): Eukaryota > Metazoa > Chordata > Actinopteri > Cypriniformes > Cyprinidae > Carassius > Carassius auratus. The sequence goes on along the minus strand of NC_039251.1, from coordinate 18,201,573 downwards.
TTCGTTACTGTACTTAAGTACATTTTTCAAGTATCTGTACTTTACTTGAGTAATTTTATTTTGAGTAACTTTTACTTTTACTTCACTACATTCCAAAGCATAAAATCGTACTTTTTACTTCACTACATTTCATAAAACATATCGTTACTCCCTATAATATCACGTGCTCCGAGACGCAGAAGCGGTGTCTGATTCATCATGAACGAACTGAATCTTTTCAAAATAAACTTTTAAATCGGATCGCGAATCACACCAAACGATTCGTTTACGAATTAGAATGATCCGATTGCAGCTGTTCTGGTGTCGACCACTCACTGATTCAAATGAACCGTTTAGTGCGAGTCTACAGAAGTAAGAACCGGGAGATCTTGTGAGCGCGCGTGCGTCTGATGTTGCTAAAAGTAAGTTATTAATGTCGAAATATTGGATTAATTATTGTAACTGAAAATCATATTTAGGTCAAAATTTTCAGTTGTTTGGGAACTAAATACGTTGTAAAGAGTGATATATTTAAGCCCACTGAAATGCTCGAGTGCAGACACATCAATTTTAGGTAAAAAAAAAAAAAACTTTAAATAACACAGATTAAATACAATAACTCATGCACGTTCAAATTCCCCGATGCCATAATGTTAACAGTTTTATTAAAATGTCCTATGTGACGTCTGTTTTTATATTTTTTATCAACAGTAACGTTATACATATGTATATTGTTTTCATTAAAGACGAGTAGACAGACATGAATGTTTATTCATAACCGTACTGAAAATAAGTAAATATTGTTAGCTGATGCTAACTGTCTAGCTAACAAGCTTGTTGGTGCTAAGTTGGGTAGAAAAGAAAGGATGTGATGTTCAGAACATGGTAACTAGAGCAATTATTAAAGTGGGAAGAGATGCACCCCGTTTGGCCAGGGTAGTTTTTAAACCATAGACAAGGTTTGAGAAGGAAAAAATCATTATGAAAATATAATTATATTTTCCTTAATGTTCTTCCTAACTTCAGGCCTTATTATCATGTCATATATAAAGTTACAGTACAGACCAAAAGTTTGGACACACCTTCTCATTCAAAGAGTTTTCTTTATTTTTATGACTAAGAAAATTGTATATACACTGAAGGCATCAAAACTATGAATTAACATGTGGAATTATATATGGAATTACATAACAAAAAAGTGTGAAACAACTGAATATGTCATATTGTAGGTTCTTCAAAGTAGCCACCTTTTGCTTTGATTACTGCTTTGCACACTCTTGTCATTCTCTTGATGAGCTTCAAGAGGTAGTCACCTGAAATGGTCTTCCAACAGTCTTGAAGGAGTTCCCCGAGAGATGCTTAGCACTTGTTGGCCCTTTTGCCTTCTGTCTGCGGTCCAGCTCACCCCTAAACCATCTCGATTGGGTTCAGGTCCGGTGACTGTGGAGGCCAGGTCATCTGGCGCAGCACCCCATCACTCTCCTTCTTGGTCAAATAGCCCTTGATGCCTTCAGTGTGACTCTACAATTTTCATAGTCATGAAAATAAAGAAAACTCTTTGAATGAGAAGGAGTGTCCAAACTTTTGGTCTGTACTGTAACTGTGATGTTCTGTAAAACAACAAACTTTAAATTCCTTTGTTCTTACTGGTGAAGATCAGATGGTCATCTCTGTTTTCTCTCAGGTACATCACAGTGTAAGCTTCACAGTGAACATTACTCTCATCAACGTAGTCCATATCAACAACAAAAATATATCTTGACTCCATATAGTGGTTATTTTGGGAAAAAAAAAACAGGTATTTTGAGCAGTAGGATTATAAAAAAATATGTACTAATATAACATTAACCCTCTGATGGTCTTCGTTTCCTGTATACACTCGTGTTTTGTGGGGTCTCCAGAGACCCCAGACAATAACATTTCATTTTGTAACAAGATAATAGTTTTTTTTTTACAAATGTAATTGTACTCTGTTTGTTAATGTTTTTACTCAACATTTGTGCAGTTTTTGGAGGGTTTATGATATCTTTTAAATTTCTATAAATAAATATTTATTTAAAAAGGCTTTTTACAAAAAAACAGCATTTTATGTAAAATTCACTTTATAAAAGACCCAGATTCCTAACTTTCATTCATGGGGATAACATGGAACATTTTAAATGATTTAATGTAACATTTATACCAATTTTTTGGAAAATGCCGTTTTAAAATAAAAAAAATCACTTTCACCACTAGATGGCTATAGAGCTCCACTATATGCTATTTGCTATTTGACTACCTGAAATATATCTTTTCACAAGTTGGATTCAGTTGGATTCATATCTAAATATTATAAAATCACAATTATAACAAAAATAAAATATTATTTGTCAAAGTTTAGCATTTTTTTTTCCTGTTTTTCAATAATGTTACATTACAATGCATTGCAGGCAGTAAGCATGGTAAACCGCATGACTTCTGTAGATGGGGTTGGAGCAGGTTTGTGTGTGTGTGTGTGCATGCTAAATTGTTTTGTCTCATCCTGTCATCTCTCTCTCACTCCCTCTTTGGTGGTTCTGCATTTTGAATGATTTTTTTCTTAATAATTATAAGAGAGCAGTTGTTTTATAACCTCACAAGTGTGTGTGTGTGTGTGTGAGTGAGTGTGTGTGTGTGTGTGCGTGTTGTGAGCAGTATAATTTAGCATTGTGGATGTTTTTTGCATTGGTGGAAGTGTGCCACTTTATTTGTGCTATTTCTGGCGATTTGTTCTGCGTTGTTTCTGAGTTTGATGATGAATTTAGTCTTATTTTGATTGCCCGAGTGTCTCAATTTTTGTCACGCTAACATAAAAACAGATATCATTCCAATTTTTTTTTTTTTTTTGTAGATCTAGAAAGTGTTGAGAGCCGTAGAAGGTTTTCATACCATTTGGACTAAGGGAACATTTTTTTTTTATTTGAGCAAAAGTCATTTGGGGTCAGAAAAGACCCCAGAAACCATCTGAGGGTTAAATTAAGTAGCCTATATAAAATTGCAAACATCTATCTTTCAGTACTTTTTTACTTAAGTACATAAAAAATTGAGTACTTTTGTACTTTCACTTGAGTAAGATTGAAAAAGGAGTACTTTTACTTTTACTGGAGTAATATTTTACTATATGTATCTGTACTTTTACTCAAGTACTTGATTTGTGTACTTCGTCCACCACTGTTGTTTGGACATGAATGAGAATTAATCAGTTGATCAAATTAAAATGCACTGCAAGAACAAGCGTGTCTAGTACTTCCAAAATAGTAGGAAAAGTATGTTCATGTCTGAGTTTATTCAGAATGTTCTGATTCCATGTATACAGGAATATTACAGCTGTGGACCATCTAACATTTTCCCCCCAAACTTTTTAAAAGTTTTAACCAGCATCTGTACCTTAATAAAAAAATGATCTTAAAGACATTTTAATAACTAAATAAAAATCCTTACATTTACAATATGGTTTCAGCACTTCAGCACATGAATTAAAAATTAAATAAACAATATCATTAACTTACCATTGTGTTATTCCAAAGATGTATGATTTTTTTTATCTCCTATGAAACACAAAAGAAGACACTTGTATTTCATATTTAACCTGTAGATGGACCATTTTAATTTCAAATTTTATTATGTGCTTTTGTAATTTATATATATATATATATATATATATATATATATATATATATATATATATATATATATATATATATATATATATATATAATTTTATTTTTTTCAGTATTACTTTTACCTACTTTATTTTAATTAGTTGACAAGGCAATATTTCTCATTTTCGTTTAGGTTATGTAAGTTTTTAATCTAAAAAAATTACTTTATTTTATTACAGCTGTATTTCAATTAACAAATCATTTTAATATCTAGTTAACAACACTGTTCCATACAATTAAAGTCAGTGTTTTGGACCACAGTGACTTTGATTGTATGGACAAAAACTGTACATGTGTGTGTGTGTGTGTGTGTGTGTGTGTGTGTGTGCTTGTTTATGCTATTGTGGAGACCAGCCCTACTATTAAAAACAGTAAATGATGTTTAACTGAAAGTGTAACAATGCAAACAGGTTTTCTGTAACTGTATGATGAGGGTTGGGTTAGGGGATATAAAATAATGTTTGGTCAGTATAAAAACAATAGAAGTCTACGCAAAGTCCCCTCAAATGTGTAAGTGTGTGTGTGTGTGTGTGTGTATGTGTGTGTTCCACAGAATAAAGTAAGTCATACAGTTTTGAAACACCATGAAGGTAAGTAATGGTGAACTATCCATTAAAGGAAAGGAAAGGACATGACGTGTGGCCAAGTATGTAGTCCCATACTTGGAATTTGTGTTTAACCCATCCAAGTGCACACTCACACAAACACACACACACACACTGTGAACACACACCCGGAGCAGTGGAATGCTGCGGCACCTAGGGATCAGTTGGGGGTTCGGTGCATTGCTCAAGGGTCTCACCTCAGTCGTTGTATTTGAGGGTGGAGAGAGTCAAACCACAACCTTTGGGTTATCTGGCCTGCATTAGTCATGTTACTCTTTAAAGTGTGGCGTTGTGCAGTGCCCATTCTGTGTCATGGTATTCACCGCAGTGATTGAGTTAAAGTGCTTTCTGTTCTCTTCCAATGTCACACGTGCCAGTTTGTGGAACACCTGCGAGGGCTTTCTGAGCATCGAGAAATGTCATGTAGACAATGTTGATTCTGTGATATCTTAACTGACTTGAGTAAAACCATACGTGCATAGACCTCAGCAGGTGATAGAACATTTTTAAATATCAGTATTATAGCATTGGTTTGGATATGTGAAGTCCATGCAGCCTCCCCAACCCCCCACACTTCCTGTACCCTCTCCCATATGAGCGCTGCAGCACCTGCAAGCACGGGCAGGAAGCCAGCACAGGTGCTAACGTAGCATCGTCTGCTCGCAGCTTGATCGGTGTGCCAGCAGCTATCAGACCCTGAGAATCTCACAGTCGCACACTTCCTCCCTGTCTGAGTTTGTGACACGGTGAGCACTGCAGAGTGCAGTGCAGATCCATCGTTATATTACACAGCGAAACTCTTGAGACAGGTGTTACGTGTGAGTGAACATATTCAGGCTCAGGACTAGTGAAGGATGTGGTGGCTTTGAGATCTTCTGTCTTGTACATGTGCGTGTGTAAATATAGAAATAATCAGTTATGGTTGCAGACCTGATTCATCAATTAGTTCTTCTGTTTGCGCACTGTTGCTTTGATTTTAATCAAGGCTGCTTGACTGAGGGTGGATTCCGTTCTGGGTTGGAGCTGCAAGAGCAAACAGCCTCTGGTGCTTTTAACCCACTGTTTGATCACTTGTGCTCTCAGCTGCATTAGGTCCTCACAGGAAGAACTTCATATCGGTCAAGCTGACAGGATAATGGTCTTGAAGTAGATGTTGTGGTCTTTTTACTAAGCAAAATGTTTAGAACTAATTGTTGTTGTTTTTTTCTATTATGGCAGTACTTTTAATATTCATTGGTTGCAAGAGTTAGTGATTTGAACGAAATGCTAGTAATGATCTTTGGTGCTTAACTTGTCCTGCACCAATTTGTGCTACGAATGATACCTTAAACTGTGTTTGCTTGTTAGACGATGCCGATAACCTTGTGGCAGTGCGCCAACATATAGCGCTATAGCGATTTGTGCATCTTATGGATCTTTCATGGTCCTGCCCCATTCTCTCTCCCACTTCACTTCCTGACAATTTACTGCCCTCTTCAAACAAAGGCTAAAAATACCCGTTAAAAATGTGGCTTGTTAAAGAATCATTAAGTATTTTTCTAAGTAATTGGACTTCATTTTGCTTCCATTACACTAACTTGCTGAATCTGCTTTGGTATATTTATTATATTTTAATGTTATTTTAATATTATTCCACAATTGTTATAATATTTTGGAAATACGCTGAATATTCTTTTTAATATATATATTTCTAAATAGTTTTACTTATTTAAGTTTTAGTTTTAGTAATTTTAGGACTTCCGTTAAACATTTCACATTTTTGTTACATGTTTTTTTTTTTTTTTCTAATGTTGAAAACATTTACCTCTGGAATCAATAAAATGGCCCTATACATTATTTTAAGGCTAACATAAAAATTGTAAATTAATACTCATAAATACTCGATGAGCATTTTTGGACACTTATTTTTTCTGTACTTGTTTGAGGCTGTTGATTCACCATTAACCTAAGTTTTCATCTGACAGAAGTATTTGCTTCCAGGAATATGTCTGGAGGTGTAGCCGAAAATCCCTGGAATTTTTTTGTTCACGGATGGGTCTGATGAAGTGCACACTACTGTTATAAAAGCTTTGTTTTCTCTTGTCTTTATCTGACTGTTCATGTTTCTGGTCTTCAGCATCATCTTCTTTCATCCCCCCACCCCCATCCTCTTCTGGTATTCCTGGAAAGCCTCTTTCTTGCTGATACCATCACTTATTCATCCAGCTTCACTCTATTATTTTTTTTTCATCAGGCACTCTAGTGCTGTAGCCCCATTTCCAGGATTGTGTACTTTGTCCAGCAGGCCTATCTGCACGATCATCTTTCCCTCAGGCCACAGCAACGGAGCTGACAAGCAGAGCCTTCCCCCATTGCACATGAGCTCATGATGTGAAACAGGGACCTGTTAATACCAAGCAGCTCTCCTTTTCTAGGGAAGGCTATTTTTACTGCACCAGCGAGAAAATCTTCTCTCGAGCACCAATTTGAAATCATCAGTCTATAAACTCAATGAGCCAAACTGTAAGGTTTCCACTTTAACCCTTTATGGTATTATGTTCAAATGATGGAAAATGTTTCCTATTAGGTATAATAGGAAAAAATAATCATAATGCCTGTTTGTTTATGCCTGATGAAGGTCAATGAAGTGTCATTTGTGGTGGTTGATGTTTTTGTGGAAAACTTGATACGTGTTTGCGTGACATTCAGCCAAGTATGGTGACCCATACTCAGAATTCATGCTCTGCATTTAACCCATCCAAAGGTCACACACACAGCAGTGAACACACACACACACACACACTGTGAACACACAAAAAGAGCAATGGCAGCCATTTATGCTGCGGCACCCGGAGAGCAATTGGGGGTTCAGTGCCTTGCTCAAGGGCACCTAAGCCGTGGTATTGCCGGCCCGAGACTCAACCCCACAACCTTAGGGTTAGGAGTCAAACTCTCTAACAACTAGGCCACGACTTCTCCCATTTGATAAATTTAAAAAAAAAGCATTTATTTTAAATACTTTTTGGTAACAATTTAAAAGTTTCATTTTTGATCAGTTTAAGTCATCCTTACTCAGTAAAAGTACAAATATTTAAATAAATAAATAAAAACACTGACCCAAAACTTTTAAACGGTAGTTAACATACAATTGGAAACCTTGTCCTCCCAGATTGCTCCATTTAACCTTCACAATTATACTTAAAAGCAGAGCTCACTGTTAGGCAGCTACTTTACTCGCCCTTTTTCATAAATGTTTTTTGTAGAATGTTGTTTGTATGCTTTTCTTGGATTTTTTTTTACCTCTAAATAACAGTGTGCTGAAATGCACTTATATTATTAGGAACACTTCCAAATAAACAAAGAACTGAACTAATATAATTGATGGCACTTGATTCAAGTGCAGTGAAGTGAAAATTTTCTATATTACTGTATTATACAAATTGATTTGTGAACAAAGAAACATTGATTTAAGCCCAAATTTGAGAAGCACCCCAGCATGAGTGTTTCCTGTGAGGCTAAACACAAAAGTAGTCTTGGAGAGAAAATCCAATGTTTTTTTCCACACCTCTACATAGTCTGGGTCTTGTCTGAGCAGCTTTATTGCTGTTCTGTTTGGTCCAGGGGAGCTGTTTCATCTCAGCCCTGAACACTTGATTTAGGATGTGCGCTCCTTCAGCCGACTGACAACACTGTCTGTAGATCATTAGCCAGAGACTTAAAACATTATTTTATATGTTAGCCTTAGAGAGGCATTTAACTTGTGTTTCCTGTTTTCTGTTTCTCTTTTCAGGATGCATCAATAGCACATCGCTTCCACCTGATGAGGGAGAAACATCCAGAGAAGTTTAACAGCAGGTAAGAGAACATGCATTCACGAAGGAACATATGGAGAGAGGACAAATTGACATTTAAAAAATGCATATGAAGAAAGACGTTACAATGTAACATCTGAGAAGGAACTAAAACATAAGTTCTGTTTAAACCAGTCATGGCGAATTATGAGCAAACTTTATTTGGAGTCATGTCGTATGGCCATGCCCACACTGAATACTCACTGTTGGTCTTTTTTAAAAGAAGTTTCCCTTTATTGTATTTTAAAATCTTTGACTTTGTTGGTCTAAGAATGCATTTATACTTGGCATGAATATAAACACAAACTTTTTCTTTATCAGTTTTTGTGTCCAGAGATCAAAGTCATTTCAAATTGAAGTTTCATGATTTGACCTTCGAAAAAAGACTTCTTTTTAGTGCCAAAAAAAAAAATCCCTGATGAATCACCACTCTACATGTGTCTATGTCTGGTCTATCACAATGGTGAGCGGCTGACTGTTTCAATTTCTTTGAAACAGCTTGAGTAGAGTCAGTTTGAATGGAGTTTCTTAATTAAATGTTATGCAACGCATCCCGTCTTCAGCAGTGGAAAGTAAACCGGTCATGTATCCTTTAGAGAAGACCATTTAGAGCGGTAAAGTAGAAATTATATAGTCTAATTTGGATCCTCTACTATTTTCTCCACTCAATTGGATCATTTGAAGTAAGGAGCAGAGTTGAACAGGTAGAATGGATCAGGGTGACGTTAGCGAGACAATTCAGCATGAGAAAGGATAGCAGTGAGATCGTCATTGCTCAAAGAAATTTGTAGCTTACAATAAGCCTCCATCAGTCTTCCAGCAATAAAAGGGTAACTGCTAAAACTGACCCTAGAACAGCACTTTGGATCGGCTCTAACAGCTCCATAAAATATGATGTTTTATCTTAAGGAACAGTCCCTTAGAGCCTCTGGTGCACTTTACAGTAGCCGTTCTGAGCTCCCTTTGATGTGGATCTCTTTCAAGTCCTCTCTACTGTTCTCTATTCTCTTGGCTGATGCCTCTATTGAGAAATGCTGTAATAAGCCTGTGTAGCCTTTGGCCGCAAAGCACTCTGAGAGAAGGGAGTTTTTTGTTAAGCGTCATTAGTCCTGCTTGGTAAGACTCCAGGCTTTTTAGGTTGCCATTCATTCCATGCCATTCAACTCAATAAGGCAGCAGAAATATTGAGATTTAGTGATTGGTTGCATAATCAGATGTTGATTGGACAAGCAGTCTTCCGCTCATTATTTAATATATCATTTTTAGATATTTTTATAAATGTTATAAATGTGCCGTTTCAAAGTTTGGGAAGAGTAAGATTTATTGTTTTATTATTATTTTATATAATAATATTATTGGGGATAGTATGGTGATCGTAATAACTAATAATAATTAATTCAAGAAAGGATACATTAAATGAAATACACAAAAGTAACTGTATAGACATTTATAATGTTACAAAAGATTTCCATTTCAAATAAATGCTGTTCTTTTGACCATTTGATTGATTTTAGAATCCTGAAAAATATAGAATACAAGTCCACAAAAATATTAAGCAGCACAACTTTTTCAAAAGTTGGTGATGAGTAATAAGTAATAATAAATGTTTCGTAAGCAGCAAATCAGCATATTCAAATGATTTTACTTATTTATTTATTTGATACTGAAGACTGGAGTAATGGCTGCTGAAAATACAGCTTTAGGACCACTGGAATGAATCGCTTTTGAAAACATATTTTAATAGAAAAATTTAAATCACACTGTATTTTTTCATAATTACAATTTCATAAGTTGTAATCATACCGTTACTGTATTTTAGCTCAAAAGTATGTATGATGGTACTCAGTCTTGAAGCTGCAATCAGATTAAAGGACCAGAACTAACTGTTGTATAATGCAGTTTAGTATAATGCATAAAAAGGTTATTCACACATCCATATTAGGCATTTTCTGTTGTCTTTCCACTAACAGAATCTGTAAAACTGTTCAACAAGAAGTGTTTGAGTGGCAGTGGCATGTACCGAAGTCATATATACAGTATGATGTCCTGAATACCGAGTGCTGCTGTAAAACGCTGGATGCTGGGATTATATAAAGATGGATGACAGTTTTCCATATTAGAGTGAGAACCTGTCACGGCAGTACAGCTTTTTTAATAACTTTTAAAAATAAATTCCTAATGACTCATACACAATCTGAATTATGGAACCTGTCTGGCTGAATTAACTAGTTAATGTTTCAGTTGTTCCTAATTCATGCACCTAGATTGCAGTGCGATGCCAAACATCCTGTGGTTTCTCCACAATGCGGGGTTTGCAGTTGCAAGTTTCAGTCAAATGTGGCTCATCTGCATTTTATCTTTAAATGACTGACAGACGGGGAGTCCAAAATAAGAATAAAAGGAATTATGTCCTCGGCCCATTTAAATCATTCAGTGTTTAATCCCAGAGTGAGTCACCCAGAAACACAATATAAAAGACTGCCAAACCAAATGCTTTATCTGCTTTGCTTTGTTCTGCAGATTTAGAATAGCCAGCCAGTGCATCTGCCAATCTATGGCTTTCTAATGAGGTCTGCGCTCAGTGTTTTTAGGATTTGAGAACGCACTCTCAGAGGCAGCGTGCCACCAGATGGTATATAAATGATGGTTGCCATGGAGTTGCACGATTTATCCTCATCGAACCTGTTTATGTGACATGTTTCAGTCCACCTGTTATACTTCACTCCTATGGAAACAGTGCTTTTAGTTTTAACTGGCACTCAGAGCGGCATAATGATGCGAAATCTGCATTAAAAACTAATGCAAATTCCATTCAGGTGTGTTTATATCAGTGGCATGTGTTAACATCCACACGCATTCCCACAGTGACGTGCAATACACAGGGGGGGATACGTGTGACTTCTCTCACCTCGGTGTTCAGTGATCTGCATCAGGGAACCCAAGCAGCCCAGGTGCTAATGACCACGAATGCACAATGGACCCAAGCCTCTGTGTCCGCTCCTCCCAATGGGGCAGCCAGAGGAAGTTTTGGATTAAGAGGTGTCAAATTGCCCCATAGAAAAGAAAAAAGCCCTCTGAGATGCCTTTGTCTTTTTGATTAAAATAACAATGACGGCTCTGTGGACAGTCAGTTTCTCAAGCAAACAATGGCAAGAAGATGAGAGGCAGGGATGAACACAGTGTTCATGGGGGGTCTTGTTTCCCCTAATATCACGGTGGATTACATTCCCACACTTTATTCCTTTGCTTTCGCAGTGTTTCTAAAACACTGAAGTAGTTTATTGGCTTAGCTTTTTAAATGCAATAAGCTACAGAGAAGGACTGCAGTAATGATGATAAGAATAAAAAATTTACAATGAAAGAAAATAAAAATGAATTTTAAGATTCTGTTTTGTATTAGCCAGCATTGTCAGTTGAAAATGTAGATTTAAAAAATATATCTTTAATGTTTTTTTAAAGGGACAGTTCACCGTTCAAAAATGAAAGTTCTGTTATTAATTACTCACCTTCATGTCGATCCAAACAGGTAAGATGTTCATTCAGCTTCGGAACACAAATTAAAATATTTCTGATGAAATCTGAGAGCTTTCTGACCCTGCATAGAAACATGATTAGTTCAAGGCCCTGAAAGGTATTAAAGATATTAAAATAGTATGTGTGGCATCAGTGGTTCTACTGTTATTGTATGAAGCTACAAGAATACTTTTTTTGCACAAAGAAAAAAAAATGAAAACTGAATTTTCAGTTATTTTGGTGAGTTATTCCTTTAAGGTGATCTCAAAAGTGTTATTGTGTTTAAAGTAGTAACAAGTGCTGTTATTTTTTCCCACATATAATATCCCTAAATAATATTATTAAATATCTTGAAGACTTGTAATCTCTTTATTTAGTATTGGCACCCACCATAAAATCTCTACAGTAGTTATTATGGTAAAATTTGTGAAACGCCTTAGCTGCATTATTCATCTCGATAAAGATTTGAACTTGACTGAATGAATGCGTCACAATTACAGTATGATAAGGCTTTATATGCAGCAGTCAGTGAGGGGTAGGGGTGCATTAAAATGCATTTATTTCTGCCTCAAGAAGCCATTGATTGATCATCAGCGTGTAACTCAGCATGCAGTTAGACTGTATTTTCACATTGATCTGTGAAAAACGTTGGGCTTTTCACTCTGGGCTTTTTGAGTTAAGGTAGACGTCCCTTTTTACTCTGAAGCATGTCATTTGCACCATAAAAATCAAATAAGGCATTAAACATAATCTGAAAGACATTTGTCTGCTATGGCTGTTCAAAAAAACATTTTTGTCATTTTCTTTTTATTTTTTATCTTTTACACTTGTGTTCTTTTCAGACCCTTTACAAATATTATGAAAGACTTAGTGGTTTTTTAATTTTTGTGTGAACTACTTCTGTAAGAATTATTCTTGTCAGTTTTCGATTCAAATATATCAAGTCATTATAAGAGAGATTTTGGTTGTTTAATGTCATTGATTTTAAGTTGGACATAAACCCCGCATTATGTTATACTGGATAGAAATGAAGATATATTATTAAATTATTAGAAAGAAGACCTCTTTATTGATTTTATCTCCACCAGCCTCCGATCAACTTTTTCTTCCCAGGTTAAATGAGTTGATTAACGTAATAAATGTCATGAGATGAGACCGTATCACGTGACCGACAGAGGAAAAGGCCAAAAATGGTCCTGACCCAAGCTGCCGTCTGTCTGCTCAGCATGTGAGCATGTGTTTCATAACCCCTAAGAAGATGTCTAGGTTTGTGCTTTGTGTTCTGTGTGTGTGTGTGTGTGTTGGTCAGTTCATTGTGTATTTTAATGCAAGGACCGTATGCGTGCGTGGGTGTGCCTGTGCGCAAATCCCTCCATGTGCACATATGTGTGTGTGCCGGGACTCAGCAGAAACCCAGCGTGGCTGTGTTCTGGAACCTGTTGTTCCCTGCTGCTCTATGCCCATGATGGGAAGGAATAAATATACGCTTCCCTTCCTCACTATCTCTGGCTGCTGCCAATAGAGCAGCCCGACAGAACGTACCCCCTGCCCTGACCCTTCTTCCCACACACACACACACACACACACACACACACACTCACACACACAAACACACACACACACACACACACACACACACCCTTGCTGTGGAGCAGGTCACAGGCAGACTGCTACCTGAAATCAGAACACAGAGCCATAGAGTTAACTGAAGATTATCTGCTATAAAAACAAAATATTTTTATTTATACAACTTTTTCAACTTTGTTTAAAATAATTTGAATGTTGTAGAATTAATATAATAAAAAAATCATAATCATAATTATCATGATAATCATCATCATCATTATCAATTTCATTTTATACAACTTAAACTTTGTTCACAAAGTGCTTTCCAGAAGTGACCAGTCAGGTTAACAAAATTGACTAATAATGAAGAATATGGCTGCAATTCAAAGATGATGATTATTATTATCTTTTGTGTTGTAGCATCTTATGAATGATGTCAAATTATCAAAAAAATATTATTAATAATAATAATAATAATAATCAGTATTACTATTACTTGTAATAAATATAATTATCATTATCAATTTTGTTTTAGAAGTAACAACAATAATGGACTAATAAAAAAGATAATGTATGACCAGATCTTTATTGGATAGGTTGATATAAGTTGATATAATAATAATAATAATTATTATAATAATAATAGTAATGACAATATCACTATTATTATTATTAATAATAATAAACATTTTACAACATTACCTACAAAGTGCTTTTCAGAAATGAATATTCAGATCCAGAATTGTAAGAGGTATTTACATAATAAGATTATATAAATGTTATGCTATTATAATAGTTATTGAGATTGAGGAGTCACGTGCCGATTTGGGTTGATTTGGGAGGGGTCTGAGCCGGTCGGCCCTGATGGAAGGATACGCTATCTGTTGCCAGGGGCAATGCCTTCAGAACTTCACAGAGGCGCGACTAAACATTTCAGAGCACTTTCATTTTTGCGCATTTATTTTGTGGGCGGAACAGATCGAGACGGATCTACGAATACGCGAAAGAAAAGGAAGAAAGTAAAGCAATGCAAAAACATAAGGCGAAAGAAAGGGGATCTTACAGGAACAAGCTCACACCAAGCGCAAAACAGCGGTGTTTGGAGAAGCTCTCAGGCAGCTCCCTGCAGCGGCACAGAGACCTGAACAATTTACGTCAGTGCACACATATGGACATTGAGAATTATATTGTTTACGATGTAAGTCACTTTGCATTCACGCTGTTAATGGCTTTAATCTAACCCGGACATTTACATCTCGCAATCACACATTTAACTACCCTAGCTAACCCAGGACTGGTTTGTCCACTTTGCAGCCCCCAACAAAAAAAAACCTGGTAGAGTATGTGTCATTGGGTTAAAATCAAATTATAACTAAACTTACACAGCTTTAGCCTACATCAAAACATGTTGGAAACGTTCGTATACATTGAACATCTCGTTACAATCTAGTGTTCAGTCGCAGTTAATTACTTTGTCATTTTGGTCAAGAAGTGCATTCTAAATGCAATGTAATTACAATTCACTAAAACGCATGTGAATAAACTTACTTTGGCCAGTACAACACTGTTTTCTTCACCTGCTGTAGATGGACCCAGCCACAGCAGAAAGCCTCGTAACTTTCCAAAGACTTGTGGCTTTTAAACTCCTGCATTGTGTAGTAACTTAAACCAAAAACAATATAATTCCCAATGTCCATATGTGTGCATGGAGGTAAATGGTCCAGGTCTCTGTGCCACTTGAGAGCTGTAACCTAAAAAAAACTGTATTCCATTGTTCCTTGTTTTCCATATGTATCGTGTGAGGTACTGCAGCAGTAACTTCCAGGCATGGTAGAACAGTGCAGAATTGCGAGAACCTCCTCTTAACAACACATGTAAACAATCCTGTTTCGCCGCCGGTATCCTTCCAACATGGCGGAGACCGTAATATTGAGGGAGGGGCTTTGTGCTATGACGACAACTTCTCATTCTCAATATTATTAACTGTCTGTTATATTGAATTATGAAATTATTATAATATAAATTATTATTATATGAATGTTATTAGTGTCATTGCAAGTGATTACAAAGTGCTTTCCGGAAACAACAAAGAAAGACTGAAAGACTCAACTGCATCAGAGTGTTCTGATGGAAAGGAGTCGCATTGATCCGTCTGACATGATGCTCAGCCTGGCCAGATTACAGTGGGATATTCACACTGAAGCCTTTCTTCTCCTGTATCCATCACAAGAGGTTCATCACATCTTATCTTTAACCCCCAAATGCCCTCCTCCCTCTACAGCACCCCCGTCCTTAAACTCACTCCCATTTGAGCTGTCAGTCAGAGGCTGTATCCGAGTGGCGATCAGCAGGATAAGGACTGAGCTGCAGTGTGACTGATTGGTGCAGTGATACAGGGCCAGAGAGCTCGCAGGTCAAAAAGTCATCAGTCTCTGAAGGGATTATGGGAGATGGTTATCTGGGCCGATGACCAGCAGGGTGTGTGTGTGTTTGTGATTGTGTTTGAGGAATGTGTTGGTTGAATTTAAAGGTTCACTGGCCCTTAACATCCACATCTTTATGTGCTGATCCAGATTTTGAGCTCAAGTCTAGTCAAGAGGATTTCAAATCTATTCGACCTCTTAATGTAGTTTGATTGCTCAGTTATGTTGGATGGCCAAAGATGCCAGCTTTTAGTATTAGCAGCTTCCTTCAAAGCCCAGAAGACAACTTTGTAACAGTTCTGCTAACAGAACTTTATTTTCCTCCGTATCAAACTGGGGCTGGAATGGAAAGAGAAACCCGTGGCTAATTGTTTTTTTCCAGAGCTTCTCAGATGGAAGTTAGCTAATGAGGTTAGGCAGCTTGACCCTGTTGAGATTGCAATGTGGCTCTAATTGTGATCTCAAATCTGCTCATAATCTCTTAATATGAAAGAATGAAGGTAGCAAGTTGCTGGAGTATAAACTGAGGGAGAGGACGACAGAATTAAGTTTTAAAGAAACAGTAGCAATGCTATCGACTTGTGACAATGGTTCATCTGTTTTCAAAACACAGTAGCTTTTTGAGAAACAAGCAGACTTTTCAAGCGAGTTGTGGTATATCACAACAAACCTCTACATTGCTATGTTTGTCACATTGTATGACATTGTATTACAACTGAGCAAATAAAGGTCATGTTCAAACATCCCACTCCAAAACATCTTTCTAAATATGTATTATTCTTGTTATATCATTTACAGTAATGCATTTGAGATACTGTATGCATTTTTGCAGTGCATGAGTTTCTTTGCATCTAACCCATGAACTAATTATATATGTGATATATTATACATTTATATACATAATATAAATATATAAATGTATAATATATAACATATATAATTATGTTCAATAGTTCAATATTGATTAATTTATATCAAATACTAAATGTTAAATAAATAATCTATATATATATATATATATATATATATATATATATATATATATTTAGTTTATTTAGTTGTTGTGACTGAAAGAGGAAAATCTACTTTGCTTTTACATTTATAGCATGCTCTATTCCAGGATTCTGATGACTGGCTTAAGTTGTCTGATATATATTTATTAGAATGCATTTGCATAGTTTCGCTTTAAAAATTAAGTTTCAAAGCAGACTGAAAAAAAACCAAGATGGTCTAGAAACATTTTCCACTCAGAAATAGCTAGTAAATTTCACAAACAATGAACCAGCAAGTAACACACGAAATTACACATGAAATTTGAAGCAAAAATGAAGGAAAAAACTTGAAATGTATTTTCTTACTAAATGTACTTCGAAAAATATTCTTACAGTGCACTTAACTTAAATTTGACTTGTCAAATATAAAAAAATATATGTAGAATTTTATAGATTTATAAGCATGTTGCCATCAGTAGTTGATGTCAGACTTCACTTACACTTGTGGCTCTTGTATCCTGTACCTCAGCAGATTACATGCTTTATATAGTTGATACTTATGTTTTCTCTCTGTCAATCCCTTGTGGACCTGGAGAAGCCCCCATTGCATGTTGTCTATTATGCAAACAATAGTGTTGTCATTATCAGCAGAACACCCCTTTGCAGGGCCTTGTCACTTGTTGTCACCATCTGATGAGTGTAAATTGCCCTGTTTCGTAACCAAAGTGAAAATGCAACACATTTACAGTAGAGAGAGAAATGATAGGGTCCTGGTGTTATAAAGTCATTTGTTTATTTCTTTTTTTGAGCCCTTATAGCACTGAGCTGAAGCAGAAAGTCTTACCCTTGATATTGGCAGCGTCTGTTGTCCTCAGCTGGCTCCTCTCAGTGTTACTGTCAGATTGTGCTCAGGTTGCAGATGGTGGCTCTGGTTTCTCCATGGAAGCTGAGGCCAAGTTCACTGTCACTCATGTCCTCTCACACCTGTCTGCCTCGGCTTTCCTTGTAGTGTATCAATATTTCAGAAGGCCAGGGGAAGGGCAGAGGGTGACAAAATGAACTGGCCCAAAGGCTTTTTGGCCCTAACTGTAACCAGCCATGTCTTCAAGAATAAGATTGAAATGGGTAAGATGAGACAGACACAGCATTGTTAAAGCACAACTCATACCATTTTGTTTAATTCAAATTAATGTGACAAAGTTAGACCTGTTTAAGTAACAAATGCTTAAAAATTTAGAGTTGGAAAGATTTTGTAATCTTTTAAAATTTTAAGGCTGCATTAATTTGATTAAAAAGAATACAATAGAAACAGTAATATTGTAATATACTTTTACAATTAAAAAAAACTGTTTTCTGTTTTAATTTATTAAAAATGTTATCACATTTGAAAACATAAAAAACAAAACATTAGAAAACATTATTTTCAAAGTTGCCAAAGTTTAAAATAACCGCATTTATTAAACATCTTTCTTAATGTTTTAATGTTAGTTTTGATCAATTTAATGTGTCCTAACTGAATAGTAGTTAATTTCTTAAAAATCTTACTGACCCCAAACCTTTGTGTGGTATAGTGTAAACCGATGGTAGATTTACCTTCACAGCATTCCGTATGCTTTCCTTAGCTAATTAAATTGTAAATTTGATGCCGTAAATCTTGATTCAGCTACTAAACTAAACAAAAACACTATTTCCTATGTCTATGTTATGTGTTGTTGTTTTTTGTTTAAAGTTAGATCTGAGAGCAGTTGTCTGTTTAATCCGTTGACAGCCCAATGCTCTGTTCATCCCATAATATTTATTTTCACGCCAGCATAAGCATTGGGGTGTGTAAACGCGAACTTGTTTGTTGTTCCAATGATAGAGCAGCTGCACACCGAGTCATCTTTTCTTTTTTTTCGCATTATGACTGAGCTTGAGATGTGGCATTTTAAATCTTGTTGAACATAAGTTTACGTTTGTCAGTTACTCCTCTGAGTTCATTTTAAAACATTAAATGCCTAGGTGTCATTTACGACACGATCCTCACCCATTATTATTATTATTATTTTATTTTTTTTGCCATGTTAGCATTTGAGGTTTGTAATACGTAAATACATTACAGCTGTTTTTTTAGATTACTGATTGATCAGAGCCATAAAAGATCAAGTATTCATGCATAACCTAATTGTTTTTCATGAGCTTTCTACATAACATCACAACCAAAAATGTATTGTTTAAATGACATTTTAAATAAATGCATTAGTTTAACTTCTAATTATTTTTGTTCTCTCTTTAGGATGAAAAACAAGTTGTGGTACTTTGAATTTGGCACCACAGAGACCATCTCAGCCACTTGTAAAAAGCTGAACGAGTGTATTGAGGTGGAGGTGAGTTCAGGACATTTATCCTCAACAGTGCCTTGTTTTACTTGACAGCAAATGTTGTAATTATATACAGCCACATTCACAGTCTTTTGACTGTGTATATGGACAGTATGTCCACTGAATACTTCCTTCAACAAACTGCGATTCATTATTGCAGTAAACCTCAGGTCAGCGTTGAGGGAACATGTCAGGACATCCATCTGAACTCTGTTGACAGTGTTCCCTGCATGTCAAAATTTCACACTAGCCAGTTTGTGTCTGTGGTTTGACGTACATAATGAATGTAATGACTTTCAATGACAATGAAGAGTTTTTAACTCATTTATTCCTTACTAAAGTGCTTGATGTTTCATCCAGAGACATTATAAGGTGGCAAAGACAAACCACTTGTGAAATTGAAAAATGCCTATCAGCAATCATCTTTTTTAAATAATTTTCAGCTTGATTTGAGGCAAAATGTATGAGTTATTATTAAAGCATAAACATGATTTCATTTTTCTGCACTCAAGTAGATAAAAGCTGTACTTGAATGCCTATTACTTACAAAAAGATAAATAAATAAATAAGTAAAAGAAAATACAAATGGCCGCATTACCAACATGGCTGCTAAGTAAACTAACGTTGATCCAGACCGAAGAGGGTTATGTTTCACAACGGTTATGAAATTAGCAGATCTATGAAAACATCAGCAGCCGAGGAATTCGCTTTAGGAAAAGAAAGTTTCTTTCTCCCACTCTTGTGTGGGATCTCACACGGATCGAGGCGTCTCATTATGTCGTAAACATGTCAGCACTTGTCTTTTGAAGTTTGTGTACTTTTCCACTGTACTGACGCCCTTGGTTTGATTCAGGGTGGTCTGTGACATCATACAATACTGCACAGCATTTCTATTTTTGGATCGCCCGCAGGCATTTTTAGACTAGTTACACATCTCTGCTGCGATTGCTATTGATGCCCCACTCCTGATAGTTAATGCAGTTTATAATGCTTTAAATGCTTTGTCACTCTTTTTTATGCAGTTTACATTACCTTTCAATAATTTGGAGTCATTTTCATTTTTTTTTTTAATAATATTAATACTTTTTTTTTTAGCAAGGATTCATTAAATTGATCAAAAGTGACAGCAAAGACATTTATAATGTTAGAATAAAATAAAACATGGTAAACATAAAAGGCTCTTTTCCAACATTTTCTTTTTTGTTTTCCTCTGTCTGTCCCAGTGTGATGGCATCATTTTGGATCTCAGCAGCACGTCTCTGGAGGGTATCGCTGTGCTCAATATTCCCAGCATGCACGGGGGCTCAAACCTGTGGGGCGAGACCAAGAAAAGACGGAATTACAATCGCATGAGTAAGAAAGTGCCAGAGAGAATGACTGGCAGCACTGTCACCGATGCCAAGGAGCTCAAGTTTTGTGTGCAAGGTGAGTCAGACTTTAGGACATAAAGCACTGAATTAGATCTGGGTTGCTCCTGAAACGTTCCTACAACCTACAAGTTTCCAAATATAGCAGAGACGAAACCAAAGCATGCACATCGATGGCAATAAAAGACAGAGACATTATCCTTTTGTATTCAGTTGTTGCTTCTGGCTGTTTCATTGTAGTACATTTAAGTGTTGATGACCGAATTGACTGAAAACTCGTATTTCCTGCCACTTCTGATAAATGTCAAATTACTGGCCATCTTCGGTACATCAGCGCACCATGTGGAGCCGTTTCATGTGCAGCTCTGACTCACAGCTGCTGTGGAGGAGCCGAAAGCTTTTAACCATGGCTAATGAGCAGGAGTCTCTCCGGCTGCTCGTTACACTGATGTTCAGTCTCACTGTGTTTAGGGACTTCCTGCGCTCGTTTCCCAGAGTGTGAGGCGCTATTAGCAGTGCTAATCGTCATTTAGGGATAGCGCTATCTGTGTCAATGCCTCACTGAGTACCAGCTTTTCCAGATTCCACACTAGAGGTTGGTGTCACTACCCCACTAAATGTCCTTCAGGGAGGGTAAATCAGCACAAACGCCCTTGTGACGCCAGCCTCCGGGGCCCCGGCGTCACCATCAGCTGTCTCAGTCAGTGATCAGAGCTCGGATGTGACTGTGCCTCCCAAGGTCAGAGCAACAGCAGCTGTTTCAGGTAGCAGTGAATCAGCCTCCAGCACCAGGCCTGTGTTTTGTCCAAAGGAAATGAAAATTCTGTCATCATTTTATATAATCATATATATTTCTTAAACATCCCAGGTGAAGGTAGTTGGTTATATACAAGACTAGCTGTATATGTTCTAATGTGCTGATTTGGTGCTCAAGATATATATATATATATATATATATATATATATATATGTGTGTGTGTGTGTGTGTGTGTATATATATATATATATATATACTGTATATACTGTCCCCAAACGTTTCAATGGTAGGATGGTAGGACAAACAATTTTTTTTTTTTTTTTTTTTGTACTATAAGTCAGAAACACAGTTGCCAACTCTCGCGAGACAAATAAGCAACTGGAGCTTCAAAAACAAGCCCAAAACAAGCCCAATATTATTTGATAATTTATTTTCCGCATTATCATTTATTAACAATAAATGAGCCTGCAACATATTAAACTGAAACCACTGCTTTATTAAAAAAGGATAAACTGATTAGGAAAATCAGGGAACTGCAACAAAGCAGAGAGAACGCACTTTCCTCATCTCCGATCACCTGTGAGGCTGAATCGGATTGGAGAGAAGGAAAAGGACAAAAAGACAAGGGAAAGACCAGAGCATTAAGGGTAGCTGTAACATATATTTAGCTTAATAAAATAAAATTTTCCACTTCGTTGGAGGCATTGTTTGTAGAAATTGAAATACGTGTATTTCTGTAGATCATAGAGCGCGCCGCCTGCACGTTGAACGTTATTTTACTCCAATGGGGGGGATAAGGGGGCGGATTCAGCGGAATGTTTTGACGAATGTTACGCCACAGCAATTATATGATTGCACTGATTTGGCTATATCTGTAAGGAGACAGTGTCAATCAATATATCAGTATCAATGTACACCATAGATGTAAAGAAAACGAAGTTGCTTGTCAGATTTTCCTAACAAGCAACCATATATTCTTTAATAAGCCCAAAAAAACGCAACCCGCAACCCGTGCTGTTTTAGCGCGACTTACAAAAAAAAAAGCCCAAAGTCGCGTATTATAAGCGGACTTGGCAACTATGGTCAGAAACCTTCCTATGTAGATGCTTTTGACTTTATTTGCAGTAGTTCTTCTCTTCCCCGAAAAATATGACACACACTTTGATCAGCTTCATTCAGTGGGACTGGAGTGTGTGTGTGCATGCTTAGAAAAACGGTGATATTTTCTAAACGGGGCCTCGCATTGCTTTCATAAATGGCCTCTTCTTTTAAGTCAACACGACCATTGTGTGGGCAGCAAGACCCTCGAGATGTTTTGGTTTGGTTTTTGTTTTAGCTGACGTCAGTAAATGACAGCTGTGACCTACGAGAGCAGCGTCATGAATTTTCAGTTCTCTTCACATTTACAACTCTCCCGTCCCTCTCCCTGTGCTCTTCTGTACTCCACTGACTGAACTCACATGAATCCTGTTACCATGGAGACCCCCAGGCCCTCCTGAACTGAGGAACAGCGCAGGGATGGAAAGAGAACGAGCGTTTGGGAGGGAGAGAGAGAGTGGGCTGCTGTGAGCAGTGTGACTCATATCAGTAATCTTTAACTGGCCTTCAGGCACAAATACTCAACCAGCACTACATACAGTAGAGGTCTGTAGCCACATCCCATCCAAAGTAACTGTGATCACTCTGTTAGTCAGTTAGTTTTCAGCCATTTGTCTTTTTCCATTTAGCTCTACGGATTGAGTGCCACAGGGTTTCTGAAAGCTCACCGGTGATGTAGGTGATGCCAACTCACTCCACATGTTTAGATAGCACAGGTTCCCCTCTGTGAAAATGGCTTGCTGTTTACAGCTGTAAGAGCATGACCTCATTTCCACCTCTCTATGGAGTGTATTTTGAGGTTTATATGAATAGAGAATTCCTCTCACTCACTCCACGCAACAGTTTCCACATGACTCAGGTCCTAATGGATGTCTGCATGTGACTGTTGCATCATTAGGGGTGTTGTTAGACTTCTAGTGCAGAATCTTTTTCTGGACAGTCCTTTAAAAGAACAGCATTTGTGTGAGATGGGAATCTTTTCTAACAATGTACATTTCTTAACTGTCATTTCCATTTTAATTGAATGCATCCACGCTGAATAACTGCATGTACAAATCTCACTGAACCCAGTTTGCATATTTGTATTTCCTAGTAGTTACAAAGCACGCCTCAATGAAGAGTTGCAGTTTTAACATTCTGTGCCTGACAGGATTCATAAATGGGTTATGGGCCAATAATGGGTTAAATATAACTTGAAATGATTATGTGAAAATATGCAAAAGCGTCTAATCGCAGTTCATGGCCATTTTGGAAGAAATTATGTCAATTGCTGCTGAAAATTAGTCATGGTGGAATGTTCAGGATTTTTTGCCTTCTTTCCATGTTTGTGTATTTCAGGAAAAGCTGAAATAATGAAGCCATATTTGTGTGGCTGACAGCATCTCCACATCTCTTATTTCAAATCGCCTGTTCCCTTTTCCTCTTTTTATTTCAGGGTCACAGAGGGACATTTTGTCTTTTCACCTGCTTCCCACACACTTGAACTCTCCTCTTTCTTTCTCTTTATGGCTCGTACACAAGCCGCTCCACCCTTCCCACAGCGATCTTGCCACACACTGCCTCTTGCTGATGGCTATTTCAGGCCACTGGGGCCATTCATTGTTACATCCCACAAACAGCAACACACACACATGCACATAAAACACACACTTGGATTCTCGTAAACACAGAGCGAATGATTTGTGTTGTATTTCCTCACTCCCGTCGCACACGACAGGAATAGAAGTGAAACTCTCCACCCAAAGAGCATTGTGGGAAAACGGTGACTCAGTGGACGAAGGGACGCTTTCAACTGTGGCATGATCAGTGGCCAAAAAAGCCATTCAACAGCTTTGCTCTCGCTTTAGCAAGAGTGATGGACATTTGAAGAGTGGCTCTCACCCATCAGGGGTTCAAAATCATTGAAGACGTTTCTGGCCCGAGGGGCCCTTTCCCATGATCTGCGTCATGAGAGCTGTGATTGTTGGCCTGCTTTGTGAGACGAGCTTTGTTTGCGAATGACATGGGAACAGAGGTTGGGAGACTGGCGAGCTCTTTTGCATGCAGAACGCTAGTAAACGGACTGTGTGCAGGCAGAGCACATCTGTACAGTGAGTGTGGGATAATGAGGAGAGCATGAGCATGTGTGGCAGACTATCGCTTGGGCTCTCGTTGAACAACAAACACCCTGGTATGTGAATCATGACAAGTTATGAAATGCCAGACAATGTTAAAATTAACACCTATCGTTCATTTGAGCTCATCACGGTGCGTCTGAAATGTCTGCTGCTGCATGAGGCTGTTTTAAGACATGTCACAATACTGACATAATGAGAACGCCTCAGATGGATAGAAGCATGGGAATCAAGTGTGTCATGAGGAGAATGTTGTGTAAGTGGAGCAGGGCTGAAGCTTTAGCTAGTGTAGGGAACATGCTTGAGAAAAATGAGCAGAGGCAATCTGCAGAAATCTTAAGGAATAAGTTCATAAGAATGTTCCTTAGTGCAGTTGTTGAAAAATTCTGAAGACATTCTTCAAGAAAACCTTTTTTTTCTTCTTAAAGCTGCACTCAGAAACTTTTTTGTGTTTTAAATTCATATAATAAGCGAGTACATGGTGAATACTTTTTCTAAACTTATCCTGAATCATTACGGTACACCTACAGTACGTTTCCCTATTCAGACTATTTTAGACTGGTTCTGGTAGGAACCGCTGTGTAGTAGCCCAGTGTCTGCGAGATTCATCATAGACATAAACAGAGAGAAGTCTACAATGATTTTCTGCAAGACACGTGTAGTTCTGTTAGCTTACCGCTAGAGCGCCAAAATTTATGGACTGCCGTTTTCATTATAAAATTACAGGCTTGTCTGATTGTATATTATTCATGAGGTTGCATTGTGAACGCTAAATTCAAAACTTTACATTGGTAAATCTTAAGAATATATCTGCCCATCTATCAACACATATAGTGTGTGTTATTCTAATTTATTCCCAAGTCATTTTTAATCATTTTAAGAAACAAAATTCAAGAATTTGGAAGTTTTTTTCTAAAGAAAAAAAACAATCTAAAAAGATAAGAGCATTCTTAAAGGGATATTTTATACAAAAACTGTTTGATGACCAATGTTTTTACCAATAATTTTATTTTGGGGGGGTGAGCTATCCATTTTAAGGAGCATTTTTGAATCATGAACTGCTGTGATTGGCTAACAGCTGTGTATATCCTTCACAGATGGACGCTACAGTGATTTTGGTTAAAAACACATAAATACTCAGTACATATGAAACCGTAATAACAGTGATCACATCATTTTAAAAAAGTTACTCACACTTGTGTGTTGCAAAATTACTGTTGGATCATATACAGTTGGCAAATCATCATCTTTTAGTTTCAAACTTTCTGCAAATCCTATGTCGAAATGTGCCTTGTTTGTAAACAAATCTGCGGTAAAATTAAGTGACCAAAGGAACAAGTTCTTACTGACGTGGTCTGGAACTTCATTAAACAGAAAGTTCATTCACTCATTACTAATGTTGTGATCAGAAGGAAGTAGAGTAGTGTAACGGTACACAAATATGGTGGTTGGTACGTACCTTGGTTTTAACGTCACGGTTCGGTATGATTTCAGTACATTGGGGGAAAAACTTTTTATTCTTTTTTTTAATGGTTTACTGAACAAGTTGCTATTTCTTTAAATACATTCAGTTATAGTTTAAATTTCTTGGAGATAAAAATCTACCTCAGCTTATGCTTAAAACTATAGGAAGCCCTTTTACATGTACAATTAGCCTAACAACTAAACCCATACTTGAATTTAATTACTATTTATTTTTAAATAGATGAGCATGTCCAACGGCAACTGGCAGTACTACATTTGCTACAAGTGCCTGACTTCAGCGTTCGTCCATCTATCACTGTTCATCATACTTGCAAAATAAATTGACACCATGTTTACGTTTTCGAACACGTCTGGCCAATCAATGTATACTTACGTTACGGTTAGTATCAGTTGTGCTGGTTAGACCCTGCTCCAGAGTAGGAGCTAATTCGGTTCTCGAAAAAGGCAGTCCGGTACTAAAATCTCACGTAGTTCGGTGCAAAAACTCCCAAAAGTTAGTAGTTCCACAATTAGTACTGGTACTATGAAAAGGTTCCAGCGGTGCGAAAGGCCCTTTTGTTGTTTGGTTCCTGCATAGACCTGCATTTTTCCTCTTGTTATTCACACTACATGTGTAAATTGATGGGCGGGGCTAAACAGGCAGCGATGTAGAGGCAGGCATTAATCTTTTTCTGCGGAGGCGGTGTTTATCCACACTATTACGTCATAGAGTGGCACATTCCAAAAAGTTTTGAGTTCTGAAAATTACAGGATGTTTTACAGTACAATGAGCACTTAAATGTCAAAAGATCAAGGACATTTTGATTTCTCAGTTCATGACCCCTCTAAGTAAGATGAAAATAGCGAATCTTTGTCAAATTAATGATAGAAAAGTTTACATAAGCAGAGATGGAGAATAGAGCATTGAGTATGAAGAGCTTAATCGTAAAATATGCTAGTCGGGAGTGAATGAGATCTCAGGGATGAAGTTTACCAGAGAAGAGATCATAATAGGTTTTTGAGAATAATGTATGCCAAAGAAAGCTTTGGAATTAAGCATGCAGTTGGAAATCTCACTGATGTAGTTTTGTAGAGAAAAGACTCTGAGAGTAAAGCGTGGTAGAGAAGAAAGTCTCGTGATTTTGTGTTTGCCAGTAAAGAGTGCACCTTAGGAATGAGGTATGCTAGAAAAGAGTTCAGAAGCAGCATTTCTCAGTGTAGTTTGTAGAAGAAGTGTGCTTAAGTTCTGAGTGCAGGAATGCTCATTCTGTAACACGGGCTGATACTGGGTGGATTGTGCTCTGTAAACACTGAGAGGTGGCTCTCGTGCCAAGAGACCGTCCACCCCCGCACCCCTACCACAGCTCCTTCTGACCATCTGCCTTCACTTCTACCAGCCCAAGACACCAAAGGGACAGCACAGGCCTGAAACCACCAGAAACACAATAAATAAATCTCCTCACCCGAGTGGAATCCAACAGACCCTGCGCATAAGAAAAGTTCAGAAATAGCTCCTTTATAAACCCGTTTCATGGCTCTTTCTGCTTTTTTACTGAGGTATAGGCATCACAAAGCAGCTTTACAGGGTGTCCGGTCTCTTCTCCGGTCAGCAAGTGCAAGGCGACCGCAGACAAAATAAGAAGAATGGTTGTCAATGTGTGCAATGTCCATTCAAGCGTCTGAACAGTGTGAGCTTCACATGCAGGTTACCTTTTTTATTTATATATATGCGAGTGACTTTGAAAATGTCAGTGTAGAAGAGTATGCTGACCTCAGTAGTGTTCACTGACTGACTTTGTTAACTTATTGAAGTAAACGGTAGTGAAGGACTAAAGTTTGTCATTTTCTCTGATAAACACGATCAGTGAGGATCATGTAATTTGTTTAGATCACTGTCATTTGTTCTATACCTTCAACAAGACCCTGCTTAGCTGGGACTTAATATCCTCCACACAGTGCATTCTGACACGGTTACATAAGAAGGCGTTTGTGAGCTATTCTTAGCGCTGCCTCACTGTGATGCGCTGCCTGGAATAAGAAAGCCCAGACCTGACAGAGCGGGAAACATTCGTGTCGTGAGGAAAATAAGGCTCCCGTCAATTTTTTCCCCTCCCTCTCTATATTATTATTTTATTTGCTGCTTTTGGGGTAACGAACAAGAGGATGTGAGTTTGATAATAATACATTCGCTCCATGAAACAAAAGACAAGTCTGACAGTAAATACACAGTTGAATATAGCATACAGCATATGTGAATATATTATTACTTGTCTTTTTACAGTGATTAACAGAATTTTCCTAATAGCTGGTTGACTATATTTTGTTTGCAAAAACTGAAAAACAAATCCCAGCTACTAAAGCGCACACTATGAAACACTAAGCAATGGTGCTTATACAGCAGATTGAGTTTGAATCTGGCTTGTAACATTTCCTGATTCCTAGTCATTTTTTGTCATCTCAATGACAAAATGTAAAGCATCTTTTACGTTAAAAAAGTATATAAATTTAGCAGAGTGAATATTGCATATTTAATTGTTTATTTAAATGTGCATTTTCCTTATTTCTACATTTAGAATCATGTAATGCACACTAAAAATTCATCTTCAAAATACAAGTAATTGAATAACTGTCTTAAATGTAATCTTTAGCAGCTCTCAGAATGAAAATCCATTTTTTATTTATTTATTTACTGTACATTATACATTTGTGATAGCTGAATTCACTGATCTTAGGTTTTAGTGTTTTATGTTTTACATTTATTTAGACAAGTTACAACAGAATTTTTAAGTCAGACAATAATAAGAGATCGGCCTTTTATAAAATGATATATACATTGCCGGTAAAAAGTTTGGGATTAGTAAGATTTTTTATGTTTTTAATGGAAACTCTTATTCTCATCAAGGCTGTATTTATTTGATCAAAAATATTAATATTTTTTTTTACATTGGTTTTCTTTTTTAATATACTGTAATTTATTTGTATGTATATTAAATGTAATTTATTTCTGTGACACAGCACTGAATTTTCAGTGTCAGGTCATTCTTCAGAAATCATTCTAAAATGCTGATTTATAATCCGTGATGAAACTGTTGTGCTGCTTAGTATTTCTTTGGAACCTGTGATAGTTTTCCATTGATTATTTGATGAATAAAATGTTAAAATCAACAGCATTTATTCAAAATAGAATTTTTTTCTAACAGTATAAGTCGTTACTGTCACCAAACTTTTGAATATTGCAACACAAAATTTCTCATTTGAATAAACTCTGTTCTTTTTAATTTTTATTTATCAAAGAAAAATTAGTATTAATTTTGGGAGTTATTTCACAAAATTAGTTTTTTCTGTACAAATCAATATCCTTGATGATCAGAAAAAACTATTTTAAAAACATAAAAAATCTTGTTGAAAGACAACCATTTGAATTTTGCAGAAATTGGTAAATTAGTGTTTACAGATGTCTGTGAGTGCAGAGTCCATGTAGATCAGTGTGATGCTGAATATTGTTGTAGTTTTGGGTGTTAGAGAGCCGTTTGTCACCCGCGTCACATCATAGTGTCAATGCTGAAGTCCTAATCTGCCCTCTTTCCCTCCCTCTTTTCTTCTTACAGCTCTCAATCCTATTATTGTTTCTGAGAAAACTCCTGAGATGTATAGAGCTCAGGAAGCATCAAGATCTTTGACATGCTTGTCAAATAGTGGCATTGTGGAGGTGGATAAAGGATACCAGACACAGATTTCTCTGTTGGGGCTTTTCATAGCCCTCCAAGCAAAGCAAACGGTTTGTTCACCTCTCAGCAAACCTCTCCTGTCTGACCTTTCAGAGGAGGAGAGTCACAATATCCCCCGGCAAAGCTGCACAGTCAGGCAGGTTCAGACCTCTCCACTTCCCATCAATCAATAAACACTTTATAAACACTGGCAGGCAGCTTTTTCTTTTCAGCCGGGTCATGACTCAACAAAAGAGATTCGCAGGTCATACCACATGCTGAAAACTATCACACAGCAGTATCAACAGCCTTGAGAGAGAAAAAAGCCCAGTACAATTCACTAATCCCACTTTGAACATTCTCCTAAGTCACTCTTCAACTACGTCAGCTAACTCTCATTAGAGTATTAGTGGACTGTTAGACAGTTTAGGGTTAGTTGATTCAGTTGACATTTTAAGTTGACATCCTGAAGTTTTTAAGATTTGAGATGTAAAATCTTTAACACAATTTGTAGAATATGCGCTTGTTATTACTTTGTTTTTGAAATATGCAGGCCTCTGCTTAATGAAATGAATTGAAGCTCCTCACAGATGTCCTTGTTGAGCTAGTAGGCGTTCCTGGAGTGTACTATCGCGGTTGAAAAGTTGGACATGTTCACTGAAGACAAGTTTTGTGAAATGTGCCGTGAAATTTGCTCTGTGAAATATTTAAACTTGACAGTGACTCACTGACTTGCTCCCTGTGTGAATGCAATATTCACAGCTGCTGAATTTATTATCTTAACCTACAGAATCAGTAACACTGAAACTCCTTATCTTAGTTTTTTTTTTTTTTTCTTTTCTTTGTGTAGTTTGTATGGTTCTGAAGGATTTCAAGAGATGTGACCTTTATGATAAATGTTTCAAATATAGGTTAAATCTGGGGTTTGCTGTTAACACTAAGCAGGTTTTGGTAACACTTTACAATAAGGTTTTTATTTTTAAACATTAGTTTACAATAAATGTAATCTTTGTTGATGTGAATTTCAACATTTACTAATAAATTATCTTAATATTTAATGGTCCTGAGCTAGCAGGAAACAAACTATGTATATTTGTTTTTTATTAAATAATGTTATGAAGGATTAATAAATAATGTAGCAAATTTCTGAAACACTTTAGTATAGGAACCAGTTCTCACTATTAAATAGTTTCTTGATAGTATGCCTATTATTAATATATTGGCTGTTTATTAGTTTTTTATATTCAGCATGAACTTATTCTACATCCCTAATCCTAACTTAACACCTTAACTAATAATAAGCAGCAAATTAGATTATTATTGAGGCAAAAGTCATAGTTAATGGTTTGTTAAAAGTGAGAATTGGACCTTAAAATAGTGCAACCCAAATTACCGCATTAGCGGTAGTTAATGTATTAACTATTGGAAGCTAATTGTAAAGTGTTGGCCAGATATCTTTTTGTTTTTTGTTTTTTCCTGAAAAAGAATTTGTACCACTTTACCACAATTGGTTACAATTCATAAAAAGTTCAGTTTGTCAGTGTATACAATTTCATGAATTAACAACAAACAATGCTTTTTAATCATTTTTAACATTTCAAGCTGTATGTGTGTGTGTGTGTATATATATATATATATATATATATATATATATATATATTATCTCTTAAAAATAGATTAAGATATTTTGACCTTTCATTGTAAACCAAAGTCAAACTGTCCGTTTCAGATGTTATTTCTGTCTGGTCAGCATCGTGTGTGATGTTTTATGGAGTCAAACTTGCATCATCATCCTTGCACAAGCCTCTTTCCCATAAGACTGGAATAAGCCGGCTGACAATTTCCTGCTGGGTTGCAAAAGTGTGTCTGTGTTCTGTCAGGTGACATTGTGACATTATTAACAGTGTTTACACAGTATGTTTTTATGTAAACAAACCATTGCTTCCTGTCTGGATTCTAGGCAGCCGATGGGAGTAAGCATAAGCTGTTTGCAGATGTGCCTTTAAGTACATGTCACACATCAGAGACCTTTTTGTTTATGATAGACTGGATGAGCTTTGAATTTTATAGGGGGACCCAGCATGAGTAAATGTGAAACATTTCTTTAACAGATCGCTATGTACAATTGGCTTGAACTGATGAGTAGTTCTAGGTTGTGTTGATGTTATGCATCCATCCGCTGAACAGCAAGCTAAAGCTTCCACTGATGGGCCACTAATGTGGGTCAACTTTTAGAATGGATGGGGTATGAAAGAGAAGAGTGATCTTTATTACATGGCTTTTTGGATTGCAGTGTAGTAGTGTGCACGCCTACTTTTCTTGAGAATGAATTCTCAGGCTTTGATATAGCTTTAGTAAACACAATTTTTTTTCTTCTATTTGCTATTGCTTCTATTTTGCAAATGAAGATGTACATTGGACCAAGTTCTAAGAACATGTCAGCATTAATATCACTAGTCTCAGATTGGGAACACACGCTGGTAACGGTATGTTCCTGCAAGAACTCGAAATACTGTCAACAGTTCTTCCAGGAACCTTCCAAGAATCTTCAAAGAATTAAGAATTTGTCAAAATAAAATATTATATAACTAAAACTAAACTTAATAAAATAAAAATCTATTAAACCTAAATAGTCATTTAAATAAATTTATAAAAATTACTAAAGCACAAAAATCATTACTAAAAAAAATTCAGGAAAATAAATTAAAGTATATAAATAATACTAAAATAGCACTGGATCTGTGTGTTCCATTATCAGCTGTAGATGCTGCATTCACACTCTTGAGAAGAAGTTTTAATGTAATACCCACTTCTTAATTTACTGATTTGATTGCATTGGCTCTTGAAAAATGATTCACAGAAGGTGTTTTTTTTTAAATAAAGAGGCTTTTATAAATCACTCATTCATACTTACTCTGTAACAGACATATAATCATTTCCCCTGTGTGTGTGTGGATGGGACACTTGCTGCCCTGACCCTGTTGAGTGTGCTAGTGTGAGATGAGAGAAAGTTAATGAGTGAGTAAAGGGATAACAATGTTCCACAAGCATTTACTAAAGCTTAGCCTGCTTGTAGGCTTAACCACTGACATCAGTGCGTTTCCCCTGTAGGTCTATGCTCATTTTCTCTACATGCTGAATTTCGTTTTACAATTTTAAAATGCAATTTAGATTCACCTATGATTTAACCATTCTTCCTTTGCCTCAATAAAATATATCGCTTTTATCGCAATTGTTTATCCAGGCAGCAATGAGGCAGAATTGAGAATACATTGAAACTTTTCCCCTAGATCTTATAGTTATTATATTGTTTAGTCGCCCAGCATTCTAAGCATGTTTCTCTTTTTGAAAGAGGTCTTAAAGTGTTAGTTACCCAAAAAATTGAAATTCTGTGCACTCCCCCTCATGTTCCTAGCCTGTATGACTTTTTGATCTTTGAAACGCAAATTAAGACATTTTTAATGAAACCTTTGAGAGTTTTGTCTTTATAGTGGAGCTTCCGTTGACCATATTTGATGTGCACTGTGTATGTGTTAATCAGTGTAGTAAATGATGAAAGTATTTTTATTTTTGGGTGAACTTTACATTTAATGACATCACAAACCATGCTCTCAAAATATGCAATCAAAAGATTTTATTATGAAATAGTCATCAGGTTCTTACGAGACCAAAATATTTGTGCCATGACATTCAAGTTGACTAACAATTTATAATTTCTTCTCCATTTAGTTCTCCTAAGGAATTTGAGGAAAAAAAGCATCTGAGAAAAAGTTGCTACTTAAATGAAACATGAATCTTTTTGTCTTTCCTTCTCTGGCAAAACAGATCTGAGTGATCAGCTTCTGGAGGTGGTGGGTTTGGAGGGAGCCATCGAGATGGGTCAGATCTACACAGGTCTCAAGAGCGCTGGGCGGCGTCTTGCACAGTGTTCCAGTGTCACCATCAGGTCAGCAGTTCATTGCCTGTCCACACATTGACTAAAAGTTCAGTATTGGTCCAACTCCTAGGCAAACACTCTGATGACTTGTGTCCATTGCTCTGAAACATCTCTGTTCCCCCTCCCCCTCAGCAGGACGTCTTCTTTTGGCCAATGAAGCTAGTAAATCAGACCTTTGACCTGCTGTCACTCGCTTTGCCAACAACTCTTTCTGTCATTCTGGACTCGTAGCATGTCTAAACACACACTGCTCAGTCCTGACGTATGCTAATGGACCAGTGGAGACTCATCACTTCTTAGGTGCTAGTTCACAAGTTTGTTTTGTCCCGGCCTGCTTCGCTCCATTAAACACTCATAATGACCCTAACAGTTAGTTCTGAATTGAAGCGAGGTGGTTATTCACCATTTTCGCTGCCGTTTCCTCACCTGTACACAGGGTCGTTCTGCCCACGACCTAACACTTTCCGTAATAGGCATTAATAGCGCATTCATCATTGTCGTTCTCCCATGCTGTGTTGCTTTAACTTGTAGTGGCCCTGCTGAAAAGACTAAACTAACTTTTTGTAACTGTGTGTATGTGGGAATGGAGGTGCTGGACTGTGTGAGTGTGTTAGTTTAGAGAGTTAGGGGCCCGGCTGGGAACGGGGCTGTGGGAACAGAGAGCTCAGTGTTCAGAGCCGTCTAGGAAAAGTGTTGTATAGCTGCCTCGTGCCCACGATCTGCCTGGTCAGTGACCTGACCCATAACAGCTCCGTATTTTCTTCCTCTGTCCTTGTCTCTTTGTCCACAGAACGTCCCGTCTGCTGCCCATGCAGATTGATGGAGAACCGTGGATGCAGCCTCCATGCACGGTCAGCTCATTTGATTTTGCTTTCGTTAACAATTTTTTATGTAAATGTCTGAAACACAGATTCTTCTATGACCCATACCAGCAAATCCAACACTGCAATTAAATAGACATTTTACTAATGTGACTGCACCTTAAAGGGATCGTTCACCCAAAAATGAAAATTATCCCATGATTTACTCACCCTCAAGCCATCCTAGATGTGTATGAAACAAGTACAATCAGAGTCATATTAACAAGCTTTATAATGACAGCGAATTGGGGTCGGGAATTTGAAGTCCAATAAAGTGCATCCATCCATCATAAAAAGTGTTCCACACGGGGTTAATGAAGGCCTTCTGAAGCGAATCAATGCATTTGGGTAAAAATAATATTAATACTTAAAACTTTATAAACCGTAATCTCTAGTTTCTAACTAACTGTCATACATGCATTCACGAGAGAGTGCCATTCCGGCGGATTATGTAGGCATAGTTTATGCTGCAATGAAAAGTGAAGAATGCGGAAGTGCGTAGAAGAGAGAATTTTTGTTTTTTAAAACACCGGCCACGAGTTCCAAGCATAATATAAGGATTTCAATATAAACCAAGAGGAGACTGGATTTCCTTTGCTGTAAAAAACAAAACAAACAGGTACAACAGTTAGCGGAAGCTAGAGATTATGGTTTATAAAGTTTTAAATATGGATTGTTTTTTTTTACCCAAATTCTTTAATTCACTTCAGAAGGCCTTTATTAACCCCCAGGAGCCATATGGAGTATGATGGATAGAATCACTTTATTGGACTTCAAAATCTCCACACCCATTCACTACCATTATTAAGCTTGGAATATAACTCCAGTGGTACTTGTCGAAAAGAAAAAAACTAAACCTAAGATGGGATGAGGGTGAGTAAATCATGGGGTGATTTTCATTTTTGGGGGAACTATCCCTTTAAAGCTGATTTTACTTTCAATTGCATTGATTTTTCCTCTCTCGGTTGCTTTTATTCCATGCCAAAGATCTCATTTAACATTGTACAGCTGAGTCCTAACCATGATATAATTGGGTCACAATACATCACCAATTGCACAAGTCTCACCTCACAGTCCAAATTAGCTTTCCAAGTGGATCTTTCTTCCAAACAACCCCAAAAACTATGTCAAATGGCCTCATGGCATTAAGTCCACTAACATGTGCAATAAGAGTTCAAATCAGCTTTTTTTTTAATTTTTCCATTTAAATTAACTTTTATGTTTTGGCTTAGGCTTTTACACTGCATTCAAGATGTACGTTTTTTTATATGCAAGTATTTATTGGTTCTGTGAAGTTGCAATGGAATAACTGCATTACCACATCCAAGTTGCAAAAGATTATAAATAAAAAAACATATTTTAGAAAGAAACCACAGTCTCTGTCTGCTCTTAAAGGTCACAAGAGTATGTGATGTAATGTGAAGTCAGATACACCCAATACTCAATGATAGGTTTCAGTTCAGAGCAGGACCTTTTTCTCCATCTCAGAAAATTGCCTCCTCCAGTCTATTGCAGCTTTGTACATTCACCCATCCAAGCATGTCACACCCTGCCTTTGACTGATTGTGTCATTAAGAAAGTGGAATAAACATGCAGCTTTCCATCTGCACATAGCGCCAACACAATGCCCTCCGCTATATATACATCTCTATCAGCGCAAGCTCTATAAAAAGTGTGCCGCTGTGCTTTTAGTCCTCTCTAATTTGCCCAACTGTGCAGAAGGGAATATGGGATGTTATTTCAGTTTCAAGGTCAGCTCTCACGTTCTCAAATTTGTGCCTGTTAATCTGAACATGTGTGACTTCTGTCAGCTCATTTGCTGAATGTGAACCAGACAACTGTTTAAAACAGTGGGTAATTAGCAAGCAAAAGGATTTAACCAACTGTTCAAATTTGGTTGTCTTCAGAGAGTAATCTTGCCTTCTTTCCTGCAGATACGGATCACGCATAAGAACCAGGTGCCCATGCTGCTGGGACCGCCACAGAAAACGTTCTTCTTCTTCAAGAAGCTTAACAGAAGTCGGGACTAGATGTGGGACTCCAAAAATCGACCACTTTTCTACAATCATGAACTCAAGCATCTCCACCTTCCTCAGCTAATTCTTCATCTTTGGGAGGTGGGACCCAAAGAGAAGAGACCTTTAAAAACACAACACTCAATACAATCAATACAAACACAACACTGTAATGGATCTCTAATGGACTCCCATCTCCGAGAGTCCCCTTCTCTGAGAGTCACGACCACTTCCTGTGTCTTATCATCCAGAACGTCTTATCACAGGCTTGTGACCTGTAAGCTATGACTCAGTTCCAACCAAATCCCCCCCTACCAGTAGGCCTCTGCCTTGGGATCACACTGTGTGCCCTCTCCCTCCTCTTGAGACAGCTCATCAGAAGATACTGCCAATTTCAAAGAGAGGAAGAGAGGACCAGAAAAGCAAGAGACTCGCCTAGCAAAAGGAAAAGAAGTGTGTGAAAAAAAAGAAAGAGAGCGAGAGACACCCTGGCATGATAATGTTCTTCATATGAGAGTTGGTGGTGCACATATGGACGTCACTGGGTCCTGGCTTATCCTAGCAGGAACAGGGAACAAACTTTCCTCCTAAAGGAGCTTACTGAATTATACATCAGTGCATGCAAAGCACTCATTCCAGTGTCTCTGCAAGGCCCTGTGACACGCCACCACTAAAGAGATGAAACAGCATACTCATCTATTATGAAGATGTTTATGGGGGTCTGGTGATAGGGATAGGTTAGACTGGCCTGAAAGAGATGAAACATTTCAGCTTCTGGTGTTGGCTCCAGGCAGTTTTGGTGTTCACCCTCAGGCCTCAAGACTGACCAGTGCAAGTTGTGTTATAGTTAGCTGGAGGTTTATTTAATCCCATACTGCCCTCTAAAACAACAGTGCTAGCGTTCGGTGTGGAGAATGGACCTAAGGTCTCAAAAATTCAGTATATGTTTAGAAAACCCTTAGAAGAGAGAATTGGTGTACTAAAACAGTTTTACCAATGAGCATTTATATCATAGCAATGTGGCAATTTGTGTAATAATATGATGATTTTACCTTATTTTTTTAGACAAATCAAAACAGCGTACCATTAAGTTTGGGAGTAGATTCTGTCGATAAAAAACATCTACACCAGCCTATGCTGTTTGCTAGATTCAGAGGGGTTTGAAAACTATTCAACTTGGAGACTTGCAGGTAACCCAGTTGAAAACCATAATGACCTTTTCACACCAATACAAATGTACGGCACAGAAATTCGGTCCAGATTTCACATGCGATTTTTGTCTGTTCAGACCAATGCAAAAAACGGAAGAATGACTGAATGAAGAATGCAAATTCACTCTATGACAGTAGTTGGCACTTAAATGAGTTTTATGTAACAGCATGTGGCATGTTACTCAGGGCATGTGATCAAAAAAGTGAGAATCTTATTGGTTGGCTGGTTTTCTTGATAATGCAGTCTATTCAAAAAAGAGATTAGAATATCTTTCTGAAAAACAGAATCTTCGCTCTAAACATCCATCTTGGTGTGAACAGGTCTTACACCAGCTAAGACCGTCAAACCAGTTTAGGCCAGTTTTAAGTGTTTTATCAGCAATGATTTTAATTATTTTAATTAAAAAAAAAAAATTACAAGAGGAGCATTGAGGACATAATGGTAACACTTAATTTTTTTGTAGTGACAAGGTTTCATTTGTTAACATTTGTTAATGCATTAGATGTCAACAACTAAAACTGAAAGTATATTTACAGCATTTAATAATTTCGCTTAACTTTAATTCATAAATGTAATTGCTTGGTTCAAGTCCTGTAAAAATATTTTTAATAGTTAGCTCATGATGCATTAACTAATGTCAACAAAATAAATATTGCTTTATTTTGTTACAGTAAAAATAAAAAATAATAATTTGCTACATATTTCTGAGAAACCAGAAAGCCTCTTCACTGCAAGCGTACAGCATCTCCATTCAGAGGCGGGCTGAAATTGATCTTGCGCTGGTATTAACACTGAATCTTCTGGTCCTCGTCTGTCACAACAAGCTACTGCAGTGGGGTTTGATTCACTGCTGCATGGATGGAGCCTAAATTTAACTTCCTATTTCAGGGAGTGAAACACTATTCCTAATTGCAGTATGAAAACATGAGCTCGCAATTTCAGGTCGACAGTCAAGCGGGTGTGAAAGCGGCCCAGATGAATGCAGAGAACGGAAGTTACTTACGGTCACCAACGGTGACTTAGAGATCCAAAAAGTGAGCTTTTTAATTTTTTTAGCCCTTCTGAGAATGCCCGTAAAGAGTATTTAACTTAAAGATGCCCACTAATTATCAGTATTCGTATAATCCAAGAGCCTTGTGTGCATATATATATGAATGTGTTTGAAGGTATAACTTAATATAGTATCAGAGATTAGCTAATGGGTCACATGATTGACTGTAGCCATCAGGCAGATGTGCCTGATATAGATCAACATGCAGTGATCATCAGATGCTTTCTCAGTGTGCCGTAGGTTGCAAACGTCTGTGTTGGGACTGTATATATATATTTCACCAATACAGAACTGGGGTCAGATTGACTTAAAGAAACTGAGCTTATACCAGGGTTAGCAGGTTAACGTTCCCTTTAAAGAACACTGAACAGCAGAAGCTACGCCAGTGTCCTAAAAAATGCTAATCTCTCCATATGACCACAGAACAGACGTTCACCTCCAGCCTGTGAGTCAGTTTATCATAGAAGTTAATGGTGGATTTGGCTAAAAGAGCCCCATTGTTCCTGTGGTCATTGGACAGATGGTTTATCCTGCGTGACAGCCTGGAGTTTAAAGAACGGCGGTTTGGTTACAAGTGCATGTTTACAACTACTTTTCATTTTACAGTTTAGAATGATTTTAAACAGTCATGTATATATAGATATTGTTTATATTTTCTCTAAACGTTAACCACCGCATGCCTGCTGAAACAAAGAAAACAAAGACGCCTGCTTGAAGAGGGACCACGCTGATTGTTGCTACTTTATTAGTTTCACATGATTATATTTTTGAACCTTATCCAGGCCCCTTGTATCTTTTCCTCAATCCATTGGTAGCATGTTCATTGTACAAGTACCTCTGTGGATGTTCTCTGTTCTGTTTTGTATTTTGTAAACTGAGGTTTGGCATCAGTGTATGCCAGTTGATAGTCGACTGAGGAATGTTACGTTGGGGAAATGTCATTTCTAAATCGTCACCTTCTGTGTCATTTCTGTGAATTACTGATAGCCTTAACTTACCAATACAAAATAGCATTTTGCCTGGAGCAAAGACTTTTGCAATACAAGTCACTGAGAAAAAATCAACCAAATAAAGGAATAAAATGGAGGGGGGGGCGAGAGGTCAACATCTGTTTTGCCTTGTTGCAATAACTCATTTTTGTTAGTGTCATCATATCGGCCTACTCGCTCTCAGAGAAGAGTGGTGATAGAGCGATGTCCTGCACATCACAAATGAGCTCCATGATGTCCCTGACACCACATATGTCTTCATTTGTTGACTGGACAGCTTTTATCTATTATTTGTGGCTTCCCTGGAACTGTGATTGCTCAATCTGCCCATCACTGTCTCTTCTCTCATAACAATAACACGATTGTATCTGTCAAACCGTGCTGCCTCTTGCAGGGTTGTGCTCTCTTCAGAACTGAATTTTAAATTCTAATTCTAAATCTGAATTGGGTTTTTGAATTAAAAATGAATTGTTATTAAAATAATTAATGTGTCACAAAAGGAAAAATAAAACAGCTTGTCAAAGCCTTTTTTGAAAGTTTTGCCAAAAAGTCTTGAAGATCGAGGGGGGTTTTTTGGCCTCATAATCATAGAGCAATGGATGGATGAAAGAACATAATTTTTCCAGAATGCATTCACAGTTGATTTCTCTTTAAATTACAATTCAATACATTCCTCTTCCTGTCATTCCAATTCAAATTCAAACTCATGAGTGGTAAGGAATACGATTTAGTTCATTTCTGAATTTTGCTCAACCCTGGCGTCTTGAGCCCAAACCTGGAAAGATTTTTAAGTATGGTGAACCAGAATCCTGGACTTAAATATGGAGAGACAATACGGCTTATCTCAGTGCAGCTCTATTCTTAGCTGGGACAGATGAGCGGTATTGAGTGCCACTGATGCAGTAGAGCCTATGTCAACCCTGAATGTGATGTTCTACATGTGTGCTTAACTCACTGTCTTATTCCTGCCTTAGGGTTAGTGTGGTTTGTAGCAGTCCATCTGTGTGTGGTAGGCAACAAGGTTCAAGGACAGGAGTCCTGCAGACTGGGATGGGGTTAAAGGGTGAATCGTGCCCTTGAAAGCCCCTTCTCTGTTACTCTGGTTCTTGTAAGCTGTTGGCATCCATGGTAATGGACAAAAGAGTTTTATTGAATAAACGGAGAGACTGAAGCGTTGTGTCTGGTGTGGGTCATTGGGTGGCTCGGCTGGGATACTTACTCACATCCAGCAAAGGCGCCCGACACAATCCCCTACTTAACGTGATTGAATTTTAGTTCACACAATAAATCAGAGATTTCTGTGCTCCTTTGCTGATGATATGAGGCACTCTGGGGAAATACTGTGAGCTTTTAGCACAGTACTTAACATCCACACAGTTCAGTCCTTATGTCAGCCCACTTCAACACTTGCTTCCATCTCTCATACAACATCTTCTGTCATGATTGCACCTGTATAGCACTTGAGTTACCATGATTTTCTAACTCAATCTTTCCAAAGTAATGGGTGTGTTATTTTCCCATTATACTGTACATTACGCTGAATCTGCACACTGAAGTGAGAATCTGTAATGAGTAATGACTAGATTTTGGGTCCTCCTCTAAGTCTCAGAAAATTGTAACCGTAGGACTAAAATTGGGGGAGTATGCTCAAAGGGTACTAATACGTACCCTAAGTTTAGATTTTTGGTTCAATTGTTGACTTTTGGATATTGCCCCAGTTACAAGATGTTTTTACATTTACTTTAAGTGATTTAGCATACACTTTTATCCAAAGCGACTTAAATGAGGACAATGGAAGCAATCAAAATCAACAAAAGAGCAATGATACACAAGTGCTATGACAATTCTCAGTTAGCTTGACGTAGTACACATAGCAAGGGTTTTTTAATTATATAATAAATCAAAATAAAGCAGATATAATAGAAAAAGAATAGAGCAAGCTAGTGTTAGAGGCCTTTTTCGCTCTTGTTAATTGTATAATAAATAAAAAGAAAAGAAATATAATGCAAAAAGAATAGAGAAGCTAGTGTTAGTGGGGTTTTTTTTAAAAGAAGAAAAAACATATATTGTGGTGTAACCAAACATTACATCCTGTAGAATTCATGAAATACATAAAAAATTATGTATCCAGGTTCACTACAAGTTAGGCGCAACATTATGCCGAGCTCTTAAAAAAATAAAGGTTTCCAAAGAGTTTTCACAGCAAGCTTAACATGATTTTAGTATGTAAACATTTTGTTAACCTTAAAACGTCTAGAAGAATCAATGTGTGCTTTTGTAAAATTAACTTCACATTCCTGCATAAATCCTCAAAAATGGTTCTACTTGCTTTCATTGTAAGTGCTTCACTGATTTTGCCTTTTTAAAAGAAATCGAGGAGAACATATTTTTATAGGGGAATATATATTTATAAAAAAAAAATTATTACTATATTTTTTTTTGTGGTGGTGTTGATTAAAATCATGCCACAAATGCAGCCATTTGAACTCAACTTTTAATGAACCCAGAATATTCCTTTAATACTCTCTTCCCTAGCAGTGAATCACACAGTGCACCATTCAAACAAATATTAACAGGGCATCTTATCAATGGGAAAATATATGTACATGATAATTCAGGTGTACTATCACTATACTTGCAGTGTAATTTACAGTATCAGATGGTTGCCATGTTTGTTTTCATCAGGCAGCCCTGTGCCCTCTGCGCTTGTAAATACAGCCCTGTTAGAAGAAAAATGCAGATGACACAACAAGAAGCTGTGAGCTGGGGAGAAGCCTACGCGTCTTGGGTGTGCAGAGATAATGAAGCAGGAATTATCTCTCCATGAACTATTAATAGTCATCAAGTCTCATCATGTCTCTCTTTGGGAGAGCACCAGTGGCCCGAGGTTGCGTTCACTTTCATTCCACTTCATTTACTGTCTGTACAAAGCTGATTTTACACTGTTTTTTGGGTGTATTCATTCACAGTACATAGGCTACTTACCATAGCAAGGTTCAAAAGTTTATATTTTTCTGTGTGTCACATAGGAATCTGATTTGCTGCTCTGTCCTTCACCCCTCATAAAACTCTATTGTCATGTGTGGTACATCTCCTTCCATGGATTAGTCCACATTTCCAAAGAAGGGCGGGCACACTGACCCAATAATGGG
Organism: Carassius auratus; assembly: GCF_003368295.1. Lineage (NCBI taxonomy): Eukaryota > Metazoa > Chordata > Actinopteri > Cypriniformes > Cyprinidae > Carassius > Carassius auratus. The sequence continues at coordinate 18,158,902 of NC_039251.1, read as the reverse complement.
CACAAATAAGCCCTTCTCATTATCAGAGTGAGTGATAGCGGATCATTTCAATATTTGTCCCAAAAAATGAAAGATATCAAAGAGACGGGTGCTGCTGATGCCTGTGTCAACACCACTCTGGATTTAGGAAGCAGAATAATGGAAATAGAATGTGCTCTTGGCCACCCGCTTCCCACCTCCCACCACATTAGTGAAAGGTGCTATAAAAAGGAAACCCTGACAGCTCGGCCGAGCTGAGAAGCCCAGCTTTAGCAGCATCAAGCAGGAGAAACAATGACACCAGTAACGGCATGCTGCACATCTTGTTCATGCTATCATTGTGCTCCTCTGAAAGGGGGCTCTGCTCGAAAGCCAGAAGGATTTTGAAGATTATCCAGAATTTCTCTCCCTCTCTTTTTCACAGAAACAGCTTTGTTAAATATAGATTGTAGGACATCTGGCTTTGACCACAATAATACATTGTAAATCCCTTGCACATCACAAGATTGTGCAGTTCATTGTGTAGCAGATAAAAATAATAATAGTGTATCAATTATTAGTTATGTTAAGTATATTTTACTTTGAGTAAAGTTTATGTTAGGGAATGTTTAACATGTGTATGTTTTATTCAGCAATTTAAATTAAAATAATAATAAAAACTGTAATAATAATGAATTTGAACAGCAATGATAATAAACTTATCATCAGTATGTTATATTATTATTATTATTATTATTATTAGTATTATTATTATTTAATAATTGACTTGCTTAGATTTTTACTTAATTTTCTGAGAGTTTATTTTGTAGAACAAAATTGGCTACTATTCTAAAATCCTGTAGGAAATTCCACCGTGAATCCAATGAGAACTAGTCTTCCCTTCTTGGTTGAATATTCGGTTTTTATTATTCTCACAGTTTGAGCTGTTTTGAAAGTTTGTTGAGACATGAAATAACCATTAATTGGTATCTTTGTTTGCCTTGTTCGTTGTGCGCAACTCAGCTTTGTTTTAGCCAAGTCTAAATATGTGCGAATTAAATAGATTTTTAGTGAACTGTCCTCCAACTTCTGACGTGTTTTGCTGCCGGTGTTCTGTCGATTTGTCCTACGCTGTCAGATTTTCCTACTTCCCACCAAAACAGTGGGTAGCACAATTCCACAACGAAAATTCTACTGTAAAGTTATGGTTTATTAACGTCTACACCTACCACAACCCTAATCATACCCTTACAGTACTGCAAATACAGTAATTATGTGTTATATTCGCGGTTGTAGCTAAAAGGGATACAGTTACAGGAAACCAACAATAAATATTATTTTCTACCAATTAGATTGCGTTTTTATTAAAGTCTACACCTACCCCAGCCCTAAACCTACCCTTACAGTAATGCAGATACATTAAATATCGTTGTTTAGCATGAGACAAAGGACGCGATATTGATGTGCGCGTGCGCAGTAAACCCGCGTAGGAAAATCTGACAGGGTAGGATAAAATGTCAGGACACCGGCTCTACTTCTGGCTCTCTGGCCCTTTAAGAGCCTCTGGAAACGTGCGGAGGAAAATCTTGAATGTGAATGAAACTCAGCCATTCATAAAAATAAGCCAAACGGGGCTTCGATTGGTCGTTGACTGCCTCATACATATTCCGAGTCATGCTCGCAAATGATTGGTTTAGAGATGTGAATGACGTGCGCTCGGAGCCAATGGGCTTCCAGATTCAAATTCCTCTCGAGCCCTAGGGAAAACCGAGCAGTCCATTTACAAAACCTCATTCAAGTTTTGAGTGTCGGAGAGAGCGCATCTATTGATCAGCTCGAGTGCACTGCATCCTTTTGGGATTAAAATCTGAAACGTGTTTTTTTTTCAGTCCACTGCGAGAGGCGCGTCATCTTCACGGTGAGTTTAACCCTCATTCCTCAAATATTTAAACGGCGTTCACTGAAATATCAGTTTGAAAGCGGTTGTTTTGCGCAACGCGTAAGTTTATCGTGGGCTTGCAACTGCAAATACAGCAATCTCGCCTCGGGGGGAAAGCGAACGCCATTTTCTCCAAGAGAGGGCTTATACTGTTTGGCAACCATTTTAATGGATGAAGTTTTTCCTGTCATATTTTCCGCGGTTGCACTCTTTACAGAAGCTTGTGCGCTCAGCATTAGTGACATTTATAGGTGAAGTCGGTGCAGCCTGAACAGTGAATGGAGGTCTCTCTTGTCCCCCCTCACGGATCGAGTTTCACTTCATTGAGAAAAACAAGAGGCCGTCAGGGGGCTCCGAGTGGGAGGAGGTCCTCACCCCTGCCCAATCTTATATTTATGCACTTAATTTAAGGTTAGGTTTATTCGGCTTTGTTTCCGCATAATATAGACAAAATGTATGATGTATTTGGAAAAGTCTCTTTATTCTAAATGAAAAATAAAAATATGATAGAGATTTCAAATAGTTAGTTGCCGACTTATGATTACTTACTTATAGTTACTGGTGATATTATTTTGTGTTTGAATTAAATTGAAAAATTATTTTTCCCATGTATTTTTGCAGTAATAAATCTGTGGTTTTAAGTATGGTAAGACTGAAGAAAGTGCGAGCTTGTTCACTCCATGACTGTACTTGAACGCTCAGCCGATGAAGTTTTCCCTTCGTTTATTAGCTCTCGGGCATCTCTCGGATAGTTGTTTGCGTTTTTAAATCCGTTAGTAACGTTATTTATTTTGCATGTTAGCTAGACTTCCATAGATTTTCATCTATTACGATGCAATTTCATGGTATGTGTACATGTCAGTTAAATAACTCATACAAATAAAATTGTTACACTTTTATATGGCGCGCACACACACAAACAGCTCATAAAGAGTAAAAAATAATATTTTATAATTTTTATTTCTTTTAACAGTTAAGTAAGGAATTGTTTTATTGGAACAGCATCCAGTTGGGGTCACAAGAGGGGTCAGAATAATAAAAATGCATAAATAAAATCCCTTCAAAAATGATCATATAGAATAATTGCACTATAAACATAAAAAAAATAATTTATGGTATCAAGTAAAGAGCTGTTGTTTTGTTGAGAAGCATCACAAGAAAAGTTGGCATGGTCCTCACAGTCGCCCCTTCCAAGTGTGCAGTTGATCCAGTAAGTTAGTATCCAGTGTTCCTCGGAATAGATGCTTGGCCAGCAATTCGTTGGGTTGGGTTAATTTTTCAATGTTTATTCATGGACTGGTTATATAAGTGGAATATCAATGTAGTGTAAGCTTTCCATTTTCCTCAGTTTATCTTAATATGTTAGCACAGATGGTTGGCTTTGCTTATGTAAGGTTTATGTTCATCTATACTGTGGTCTCTCTCTCTCTCCCTCTCTCTCTCTCTCTCTCTCTCTCTCTCTCCCTCTCTCTGGCTGTGTGTCTTTACACATATGCTGTCGGGAGGGATGTTGTGATGAGTAAAAGAGAAGGGGGAGGATGAATACACAGGATCAGATGGATCTGAGGGTTTTGTCTGCCTGTATGCAGGGCTTGGTGTTTTGATATGGGACACACTTGACTGTCCAGTAGATCTACTGCATGATTCATCTGTTTATTTATTTATTTTTCATTAGAGAAAACCGAAGACCCAGAGAGATCAATAGAACAATCGCTTTTAAGCGAAGACCCTTTTCTGGGAACCTTCTTGAAGACCCAGGTGACATGGACGGATTTTATGACCAGCAAGTACCATTTATGGTCCCACCTAATGTAAGTCAGTTTCTGTTTTTCTGTAGATGCAAAAAGCCAATGCTATTTTGTTTTTCAGCATTAAATTAGGTAACACTGACCATACGTGTTTTTTTTTCCACAGCAAAAGTCATTACAAGTGGAGGAACCGTATAGCCGAGCAGTTCACGACAGAAAAAGAAAGTTAGTGGAGACTGAACTCGCTCAGGACACAGAGGGTAATTTCAACCTAATGAACATGACTAATGCATGTTTAGCAGATGGATCTGATTATTGAGATGCATTAACAGCGAGAGAGCAGTAGTTTGATGGATGCTGTGATTGTTGAAGGCTGCCTTTCATAGATCAAATACATGGAGCATAGTGGGTTTTCATGCTCTTAGACTGTCTTGTCTTTGCCCGTCCTCTGTAGAACTTTTCCAGGACCTCAGCCAGTTACAAGAGATCTGGATCGCAGAAGGTGTGTAACATTTTCTTTTCATGCATGTCAGTTTTGCTCTGACATTTATATTTCAGACTCATGAATATTTCTTATAATATATGCATGTGGAATTTATGATTTCTAAGTGATGCACTTTGTCCCAGCTGCTGTTTATTTTTCATGACGCTCTGGGCATTTAATTTGGTCCATTGCACTAGCTTTGCAGCAGTGTCCAAAAACTTGGCGCTGAGATGGCTGTTCATTTTTCGATGAACAAAAAGTACTAAAATAAACGTTGTCTGACAAATTGACATTGATCCGCGGATTGTTTATCAGCAGGGAGCATTGTTTGCAACTCTTTCATGCTCCCCAATCTCTCTCCACAGCTCAGGTGCCCGATGACGAACAGTTTGTCCCAGATTTCCAGTCAGAGAGCTGTGAGTACCTTGAGATGTATTATTTATTCTCCTTGGCAGTGTACTTTGGATGCAGTCCAGAGAGGGCTAGGGAAAACAGCAGAGGCTGAACTCTTGGAGCGGTTTATTATTCATCTCTTGCTAAAATTTGGAGCCAAAGTTTCATGGGAAACAAAGGAGATCTTCGATTAAGGATGGTGTCGAGTTGCCAGGCAATCTTGTTGATTTGAGTTGTTGAAGATGCCAGCAGTTATACTCCTAAATGAAGCTTTTATTATAGTGCATATTAGATATTTTAGCATGCATAAACTTTTAAAGTAATTGATTTGCTCTTTAACATGGTCAGTGGTTTAAAAAATCCCAAACACACAACCCAATAGTGCTTTGATTTATTAGGGCTTAAATGGTCTTTCCGCTTTTCATTCATGCCTGAATCCTCTCAGCGAGAGCCCCCACAACCTACCTATTTTTTCAGGGAAATCAGCCGATTGGTATCAGCATCACATGATCCAAGCTCATAATCAGATTTCACACTTTCATGCACTCGGTTCAGCCTCGGGAATGGACTAGATTCCAGCGGGAAGGGGAGAGGAAAAGGCTTCACCTCACGGCCTACCTAAACCCACCAAATCCACGGCTACTGAGGCTCTTTTCATTGAGGGTTCTCAGTCCAAACGCCACTGGGATCAAAGCCAAAGGAAATACTTGAGGAACGCTCGGCAGAGCATTTTATGTTATTCCCCCCCGCCCCACACACCCCTTTTGTCTCTGAAGTTTGTTTTTGTTTTCGTCTGATGTTGAGGCTAGAAGACTGGAGTTTACAAGGGCATGCGTGCAGTTTTGCATGTTTGTGTGGCGTTACTGAAAAGCATAAGAATGTTATGAAGGTTTCTGACATGCTGTATATAAAATCAGACAAATCACTTTTTGAATTTGAGCCAAAGGTTTCTTCATGTGGCCTTCCAGTGCAAACTTTATTTACAGGCTTTTCGGTGTCTGGACATCACGTGGCACCCCATGCCCTCCTACACTTTCTCAGTACCATATCAGTGGTCAGTGGCCTCTTCTTTAGCAACAACCTCAATGGCCACAGAGCAGGAAATCTTCTCACACATGACATTTTCCATGAAAACTGAGAGATTTCTGTCCTTTAATTGGAAATGTACACAAAAAATGTGACAGCAAAAAGTTAATTTAGAGATGTAATCCATATAAATGAGCAGACTTTTATTTTTAACAGGATTTTGTTCAAATAGAATAATTGCTAATCACATAGAGCACATCAGATGTGGTCATTTTCAGTGAACTAACACTTTAACAAATGCTTTGAGCTTCCACGTGCCTACCTTTAGTCTTTTAAGTACAGTCTGGGTGATTTATCTGGCTCGACTCGTGTGGATCCAGTTGCGTTGGCCATTATGTGGCGCCGGAAATGAGAGCTTGATGCAGAGATCCAGGGGCTAATGGTTACAGTGCGGGGAGGAAAATCATTCACAATCATTGAATTACGACCACACTGATTCATGAGTATTGACTCTGCTATGATGGAAATCTGAGGGGAGCGCTTTGATTGCATGTATTGTTCTGCACCATGATACTGATGGGTAGAACGAAGAGCTTTTATGTCTTGCAGTCGATTGCCATTACCCGTGAAATATGGCGGTTTATTGGTGGAGAAGAATCTCCTTCTGATGCATTTCACTGCACTTCTGTTGATGTGTTCGATTGAACGCTCTGCTTTATTAGAAACATCTCCTGCTGCTCTTTTCTCTCTCAGTGATGTTTCATGGCCCACCACCGGTGAAGATCAAACGTGAACTGAGTCCCTCCAAAGAGCTGTCCCCCTGTAGCCAGGATAGAAGTCCCATGCCGTATGGAGAGAAGTGCCTTTACAGCTACAGGTACTTTCTTAGATATCCATCTCAATGTCATTGATATCTTTTGTTAACGTGATGACTAATTGTCTTTGTTTTCCTCAATACAGTGCCTACGAAAGGAAGCCCACAGCTGGGTTCAAGCCATTGACTCCTCCCTCAACGCCCGTCTCCCCATGTGTCCCCACCAACAATCTGGGGCCACGTCCCCTGCATGAACACACTCCTCCTCCCGTATCCAACTCAACGTTAGGACAGCGTCTCCTTCATGGGCAGCCTTCAATGACCAAGACCACCCCCAGCCAGCAGGCTCTCCCTCACCACAGCCAGAGCCCACCTTTTGCAGTACCCTGTCCACCCCTAAACCGTGACACTCACTTCAGTAATGAACCTAGGTGAGTCTCTGAATGGTTTCAGGGCATTTCAATTTGAGTGGTGCATGTATATATAAAAAAAAAACATTTATAATTGCTGTTTTGGTTTTTAATAAATTTTACTGTAAAAGAAAAGCTGAATTTTCAGCAGTCATTACTCCAGTCTTCAGTGTCACATGATCCTTCAGAAACATTCTAACATGCTAATTTGGTGCTCATTTCTTATTATTATCAGTTCTTAATGTTATGTGGAAACCATCATGTGTTTTTTTTTTTTTTTTTTCTTTAATTTAAATAATTCAAAAGAACAGCATTTTTTAAATAGAAAACTTTTATAACATTATAAATGTCTTAACTGTCATTTTTGATTAATTCATTCCGCAAGAATGCACTTAAAAAAACAACATTTGGTAGTGATTATAATATATTATGGCAGTTGAACCTAATGCAATGCTCATTTTATAAGGTCAAAAACTGTGGTGTACATTACTGCTGTGCTGGGGGGCTCTAATAACATGACCCCCGTGAGAATAGATCGGCTGGCATCCTGCCCTGCCATCTGTAGCTGAATTCCTGCGAGCTTGCTGGAGAATGTGTGGCACATCATTTGCAGCCTCTAGCAGAAGACTCTAAAGTGCTAGTGCTAAGCTGCTCCTTTATTTATCCTGTGTCACATGACCAAAACATCTGTATGTTGACATGCTGTTTGATTATGACTTCCTTGAATCCTAAGCAGCTGCTTGGATTTAACTGAAAGTGCACTGTGTCTGAAGTGGTTTCTGATTTTTAAATGTTGATATTGTCTTGCAGGTTTCAGCGACAGCTTTCAGAGCCTTGCCTTCCATTCCCACCTTCTGACTCCCAAGGAAGACCCAACTTCATGCCACAGGTCCCCAGCACTTCACCAAGAGATGGAAGGCCACCTTACCATCGCCAAATGTCTGAGCCCCTGGTTCCTGTGCCACCTCAGAGCTTCAAACAGGAGCTCCTAGACCCCCGCTACACTGAGCAAGGCGTTCCCAACATGGGCCCATCCCAGGCTGCCTTCCACCCGATGGCCATCAAGCAAGAGCCTCGAGATTTCTGCTTTGATTCTGGTGAGGACTGTCCCATTTCTTAGAAATATGTTAGTGTTCACGATCTGCCTGGGCTTCATGAGAGCTGTCTGGGTGAAGGCATGGAATGTGTTTTGTGTGCTTGCACGGGCCTGTGACTTTTAGCGTTGTTTAGTGAGGTGTATATGAACAAAAGCATGCACACATGCAAACCTTGAACCTTTGTGTGCAAAGAGGAGACATTCTGAGAACGCTGTGCTCCTCATACCTAGACATTCCTTAAGTGAAGCGTTATTAATAAACAGGGCTGTCAATTTAACATGCTAAAATATGAAGTCCTAGACATTGAAAGAAGTTTCAGAAGGTTGCATTAAGAGCTCATATCTCAGGGTAGTTGGGTCATAATCCGCATAAGTTTTTTTTTGTTCTTGTCATATCTAAGCATAGTGTAACCCTATGCTTCCTGTTTGTGATCCATACATTCAGCCTTATGCACTCTTCCAAGTTTTATACTATCCCTCTAGGTTTATGTTTGCAGGTTAGTGATGTAATTCCAAATCCTCTTACCATCCTTCTTATAAATGTGTACGTCACATATTATATTTGCACGGGGGCGGCTAAGTCTTTTCATCTGTACCGCAGCTTGACAGATCTGATGCAATCAATGAGGATCGCATACTCAAAGTAAGACGAGAAAGGGGTGGAGTGGCCTGCTGAATCACCAGGACACACAAGGACAGATAAAACTTGATTGTCATGGTCCAGTATCTCGACACGCTGGCTAATCCTATTTGGTGACTCAGTGCTCACTGCTAATGCCGCATGTTTCTTTGGTGTGTTGATATGAGCTTAGCAAGCGCTACCAGATGTGTGAGGCTGGACATTCATGGCCCAGATGTTCCATCAGTGTTTCAAATAGGCCAGAATGACGACCTCATCATCTTGCCTTTTTAGAGCTCCCAAAAAACCTCCTTTTATGTGTCAAATGTCTATCTCTTCATTAGAATTAAGGAACAGGCAGTGCTATTTTATAATCGCTGAGTACTCTTATAGTTTTCTCTTTCTGTTTTCAGTATTTATTTGTAAATGAAAAATGTTTCATTGGTATTTGAATTTTTAAAAAAAAATCCGTTCCGTTTTTTCCGTTAACATTTGTTTCAAGTAACAAGACATGTTTTGTATACTTTTATTTAACCTTGAAAACCGTAAACATTTTTCTAAAGGTTCATTTCACTTTATCTTTAATCATAGTATTTATTTTATTTATTTTAAATGAACTGCTGACTCATGGTTATTTATCTCTTTTTTTTAATAATCTAATTGTATGTTGTTTTGCAGAAGTGCCTAAGTGTCAGTCTTCATTTGGGAGAGCAGCAAGCTTCTACCAAAATCATGAGAGTAAGTGGAATAACCATTAAAGCATATACTACATGCTAAAATCATCGTATACTGTCTTAATCTAACACACAGTGCCATTGTTTCTTCCCTCTTTCTGTAGACTTCTCATTTGACAGAGATCAGCAGCTGTATTTCGACGACACCTGTGTGGTTCCCGAGAGACTTGAAGGTAAGAGTTCACAAGTCATGTATAGTTTCAAATCAAAGACAAGTTAATGGTCAACTGGTCATTTCAGTAGGTGTCAAGTGCTCCGAGAGAGAACTAGTACTGTGGTGCTGAATGCAGGCTGTGTCCACATTAGCCACATCTGTGTTGGAATTTCTCGCCTGCTTGTTCACGCTACTCTAGGCAAACGTTAACTCTCGTCGTAATTCTTGTTCCTGACAGGGAAGGTAAAGCAAGAGCCCTCAGTTTATCGTGATGGCCCGCCTTACCAACGACGGGGCTCCCTCCAGCTTTGGCAGTTTCTGGTTACGCTCCTGGATGACCCTGCCAACGGTCATTTCATCGCCTGGACAGGACGTGGAATGGAGTTCAAACTTATTGAGCCAGAGGAGGTATGTGACAACATTCAGTTTTTCGGCTTTCTCTCAGGTGCACACACCATTTACAGTAGCCCGGTATGTTCTTGCTTTCAGTAGTTGGGCTTCATATATTTTAGTGTTAATTTTGGGATAACAGAAAATATGTTAATAGGAACATTAAAATGTGAATAAAATTCTAAAATGCACATTAAGTTGTTGCCGATAGCCTTGTGGGCAGTTTGCCAATATGAAGCGGCGTTGCTATACGGGCGTCCTGTGTCTGAATCCTGGCTTGAGGAACTTTCCCGATCCTGCCCCCGTCCCTCTCTCCCGCTTCACTTTCTGTCTACACTGTCCTATAACTATTAAAAAAAAAAGGGAAAATAAGTTTTTAAAAAAATGCACATTAAAAAATGCTTGAGGGGTGGATTTTATTCATTAAAGGTAATGGTTGGTAGTATATGTATAAAAAATGACCTACTTTCCATACCTTTCCATTCCAAAGAAAACTCCTCAGCCTTTTTTTTTCTGTTCTCTTGTCATGTAGTACTGATTTCAAAAACATTTTTGCAGGTCAACTGCATAGACAACCAATTTTTAATAAAATCCCTTCTTACATGGTGGTGAATTACCTATTTAAGAAGACATTTACACATTTCATTAATGAAAACACATTTACAGAAGTTCCTAGATGCTGAGGTAGTCACATGACTTTTTTGATAAGCAAGTCACGTCTGAATACTTTTTATTAATACAATATTATTGTCTAAACACTGTCACTCTGACAAAAGGCACCTGCCAATTCTTAACATTTTATCAGACTGTTTTTGTGCTCTACATTGCAAGTAAATGTAATAAAAAAAAATAAAAAAAAAGACCACAGTGGCTTTCATGGTGGCTACAACCAATGTCTCTAAAAGTGACTGTGTACTTCTCTTGAACACCATTAGATTTGAGAGTTTTTGCAGTGTTCCAGGTTTTGTTGCCAACTAAATTGAACCGGCTAATGAAATGACAATGGTCATCTTTGTTTTCAGGTGGCCCGGCGCTGGGGCATCCAGAAGAACAGACCGGCGATGAACTACGACAAACTCAGCCGCTCACTGCGCTACTATTATGAGAAGGGAATCATGCAGAAGGTAAAGGCAGGTTCACCTTTCTTACACTCTATGCTCCGCTCATAATCAATAGTTGCTGTAATTTTTTGGGGGGGATAATCTAATAACGCCTGTTTTCTCTTTTCAGGTCGCTGGTGAGAGGTACGTGTACAAATTTGTGTGTGATCCCGAGGCCCTCTTCTCAATGGCCTTCCCAGACAACCAGAGGCCCAACCTTAAAGCAGACCCTGACAGCCTGCCCGGGGTGGACGACGACACACTTCCGCTGGCGCACTATGACGATGGGGCTTCATATTTGGTGGACGGTGGAGAGCAGTGTGTTGCTGGGATGCCTTTCCCTGATGGTTATGTGTACTGAGCCTGAATGGTTGATCTAAATGAAACACATCTGTCCCTATTGCCTCGACTCCTTTTGAACTGTTGCCCACTTCCAGATTAACCCTCCCAATCATTAACAAGAACGAGGAGAAATCTGTGAGCCACCTTTTCTCAGGCGAGAGAAAGGTGTCAAGGAGGTGAGGAAAGCTGGCTTCCCATGCTTAAACCTTCCTCGTGGCAAACGGTCTCTGTTACAGAGAAGAAGAGGTTGAGCTGGAGCCGACCGGTGCCGAAAGACTGACAGATCTCACTGCGAGAATTGTAGCAATTCTGTTTCTGACAATCTGCTTTTTAAAAAAAGAAAAATTGGTAACGAATTAAGAGACGTCCTCACCGAAAAATAAACCTTAAACGCAGCACTATTTAATAGTTGCATTTTTGGTCCGAATTAATTTTGTTTTACCTCCAAACCATGTAGACAAGAAGTCAAAAGGGCTTTACTTTACAAGGAGAAAAAATGACCCCATTTGTTTCTTCAGACTTGTTAAGACTCTTTAGAAAGCTGGCTTTTATACAACACTTTTTGTTGAACTAAACGTGGACAGCTTTAATTATGCTGAGGAATACAGAACATGTTCTTTTTGTATTATTTGGTTTTGTTCGGAGTCCTTTGTCATGTGTTGGTTTTATATTAACTTTTTGTTTTCATGCTGGTTAGCCCAGGGGTTGTTGATGTGAAGTTTAACCAGAAGCACTCTTAGTATATTTAGTCGACTTCACAGGACTGTTAACTCATTTTAAATGTATTTCTGTACACTTTTGTCTCCTTTTTTTTTCACTTCCCAAAAAGCCAAATTTTGAATTACAGATTACATATAATATTCTCACTTGACAACATTCAAAAGGGATGCACTAGTCAGACTTTCTCCATGCTTTAGTGTAAGTGAAGGTCAAACAACATCTAAGCTTGCATTATTATTATTTTTGGCATCATTCTATATTTTAATGCACCAGGAAAGCAGGAGTATCAGGGCCTTGCATGCAATAAGGTACAAGAAAAATGCATTTTCCCGGTCAGCTACTCATTGTTGAAAGACCACTGCTTCCTTTTGCATGACATATTCATTGATCAGCTGTCCGCTAACATATCGCTTTATGCTGGACAAAGAAGAAAGTTGGAGTTGTGGAGTTCTCTGCATTTGTATTCTCTCTCTTTTCCCTTTTTTTTTTTTTTTTTTTTTTTTTTGAAAAGATGAACTTATATATTTTTGCAAAGTCTGCATTTATTTGATTTTATTGTATAAGCTGTATAGTTCTGCCTGTAACAGATACTTTATGTATGTTTTAAGTGGATCCCTGTGTTGCAGCGACTGCACACCAGTGGTTACCGGACACCCTTTCCTGGTGGGTTCGACAGCAGGGCCTTTAAATGAGGTGCAGCTTCTAAAATAACGGTTTTCTCATGGAACGAGGGGCTTGTCTCAATATCCACCACAGAAGGGTTGTCTGCACTTGTACAGGCTTAACCTTGTCCCCTCACAATGTGTACCTTACACTGCTGAGTTTATAATCTGTACTGGGTACAATAAACTGTCCATTCTGCTTCACTTGCACTCTTGTGTTCTGCTTTTTCTTCTTCCATATGTAAGTATTTCAATTGACAGAATAGCCACATGTTTGATATATATATATATATATATATATATATACACACACAAACATACAGTACTGTTCAAAAGGTTGGGGTCAGTTAGCTTTATTGATGTTTGTTTGCCAAGACGGCTAAAATATACAGAAACAGTAATATTGTGAAATATTATTACAATTAAAATTCTATTTTACAATCTCATTTATTCCGGTGGTGGCAAACAGAATTTTCAGCTTCATTACCGTAGTTTTCAGATCCTTCAGAAATCATCCTAATATGCTGATTTCATACTCCAGAAACATTTCTTATTATTATTAGTGTTCAAAACACTTGAGCTGCTTATAATTTTTGTGGAACTATTTTTTTTTAATTCTTTGATTAAATAGAAAGAAATATAACACTTCAACATAACAACCATAGAAATATAACACTTCAAAAAAGGAAACTTTCATATATTCTAGATTCATTACATGCAAAGTAAAACAACGTTTTTATTTTTGATTAGAGCTTACAGCTTATGAAAGCAAAAAAAAAAAAAAAAGTATCTCAAAATATTGGAATATGTATATTTGAGTTTATTTAAATGAATCATCCCTACAGTATAAATTCCAGATTATCTCCTGTTCTTTGAAACCACAATAATGGGGAAGACTTCTGACTTGACAATGGTCCAGAAGGCAATCATTGACACCCTCCACAAAGAGGGTAAGTCACAGAAGGTCATTACTGAAAGGGGTGGCTGTTCACAGAGTCCTGTATCAAAGCATATTAAATTCAAAGTTGACTGGAAGGAGGAAATTGGGTTTGAAAAGGTGCACAAGCAACAGGGATGACCACAATCTTGAGAATACTGTCAAGCAAAGCTTGATTCAAACACTCGGGAGAGCTCCATACGTAGTGGACTAAAGCTGGAGTCAGTGCATCAAGAGTCACCACACTTAGACGTCCTCCGGAAAAGGTCTACCAAGCTTCTTCTGAAACAGAAAAAAACGTCAAAACCATCTAACCTGGGCAAAGCAGAAATAGAACTGGACTGTTGCTCAATGGTCCAAAGTCGTCTTTTCAGATAAAAGTAAATTTTGCATTTTATTTGGAAATCAAGATCTGGGTCCGTATTCATAAAGAATCTTAATGCAAAAAGTAGCTTCTAGTGACAAAATTCTAAGAAAGTTCTTAGAAATGTGGGCGTTTACCCTTAAAATTAAAGAAAAAATCCTAGTAAAGAAAGAAGTAATTCAGAAAGCATCTTAACCCTTAAAAGAGGTCTTAAGGTCAAACTTGTTAGGAGCACAGACGACGACTTTTAAGAGGAAATGGCAGAGAGAGACGAAGAGGCAGAAGAAATGTGTTGCAGACAATGGATGACAGTGAGTTAATAAGACGGTATTGATTATATAATAATTTATAATTTAATATATAAATTAAAGTAATCACTACATTACGATATTTGGCAACTGGGAAAATGCAACAATGCAATAGTGATGATTTGGGTCTGTCACAAACTTCTGTAAGCAGAGTGATCACACAAACAATTACAGCACTTTCAGAACATCTTATTGTGTCGCAGTTCATTTCGTTTCCACTGGACATTCCCACCTTGCAGGCTCAAAAAACTGCATTTATGAATATAGCAGGCTTATAGGTGCACACAAGCAGAGGGAATGAACCGTTAATAGTTTGTGCTATATGCTCCCATGTCTGCTTCTTGTCCCTTGCTGTGACACCCAGCCCGAATTTTCCTTTAAGAATGGCCTTGTGTTCATCCACTAACTGGGCTATCAGTAAACACTGTTCCTCTGTCCAGTTTGGCTTTCTCGCCCTTCTTGGTTTTGATTCCATGTTTGATACATTAAAACCAAGATTCAAACCGCCACTTTAATAGGACAGCAATCACTGCAATTGGAAAGAGTGGAACAATTTTTATCATTCTAAACCAATCAAATACCTTATAGGAAATTAAAAGCATGGTAAATAAAAAAAGGATTTATATACACACATATAATGTGTGTGTGTGTGTGTGTGTGAGAGAGAGAGAGAGAGAGAGAGAAAAAAAACACTGCTCCACAAAACGCCATGGCCAAAAACCTTGCTCTCCTCCTTCTTTTTAATTTTCTTCTTAAAACGAGAAGATTGTAATTGTGCTGGCTCCGTTGGGAAAATAACTTTAATATTGCAAAAAGAGCTCCACTGTTGGATCTAATTTTTTCAAAAAATTGGAATTGAGCGTTAAGCCCTGCAGTCTGAACGTAGCCTTAGAATCTTTATGAATACGGGCCCAGGAGATTTTGGTGTACTTTATGCTCCCATCGGCTGACAAGCTTTACGCAGATGCTGATTTCCTTTTCCAGCAGGACTTTAGCACCTGCCCACAGTCCCAAAACCACTTCCAAGTGGTTTGTTGACCATGATATTACTGTGCTTGATTGGCAAGCCAACATACCTGACATGAACCCCATATTGAATCTATGGGTAGAAAGATGAGAAACAGTCGATCTTACAATACAGAGGAGCTGAAGACTCAGTAGTGCCTCAGCAGTGCCCCAGGCTGATCGCTTCATGCCACACCCCACTGCTGCTGGAGTTTGTGCTAAAGAAGCCCCGGCCTAGTATTAAGTGCAGAAATAAACAAACTTTAAAGAACTTGAACTTTTCTGTTTTTCAAATCCTTTTTTTATTGATCTTAGGAAATATTCTAATATTTTGAGATACTGGATTAGTAACTTTCATGAGCTGTAAGCTCTAATCATCTATCTATCTATCTATCTATCTATCTATGGACACACATCCCTATTTTATATATATATATATATATATATATGTGTGTGTGTGTGTGTGTGTGTGAGTGTGTAAATATATATATATATATATATATATATATATATATATAAAATATAAAAGTCTTTACTGCCACTTTTGATAAATTTAATGCATCCTTGCTGAGTTATAACTCATTTTGAGTTACAAAATATATATATAAATATTAAATATACCTATGTTTAATTATTTATATACCTTATGTTATATATATTATTATGTGCATATGTGAAAACTATAAAGGCTGTTTCAGATAATGGGCTGGCAATTGCTTTCTTGCACTGAATATGAAACTCTATTCTCTATTGATCAGCCTTTATTCAGTTAAAGGCCTTTTGCTGTCCCAGGGGCTGCACTGCCCTTTCATCAGGGCATTAGATGGTTAGCTAATGTGTGTCGGCTCATATGGTCATGCTGTAGGCCTCCCATCTATGATTATTTAATAACTTTGTATGGATGGGTAGACAGCATGTGCGATACTATATCTTGCACTTATGTCATAACATCCAAAGCCTCAATTATTCATCCAAACCCATTTATGAGCTTCGTACTGTTTGCACAACACAGTGCATTTATACTTTAAGCATTTTCCTTATCTTTTCATTCTCACACTAAGACTCAATTCATAATTGCATTCTGTCTTGATGAATTTCATCCAGGAAGAACTGAAAACGGAGGCGCTCCAGATTGGGGCTGATGTTAGATCTCCGTGGCACCATTCCTTACCCCATTCTGCTCTAGAAAAGCACTGTAAATAACCCTGCAGTCAACACAACCATTTTATTTCTAGCCAACTTCATGCTGTAGTCTATAACTGACTAATGCAATAGAGAAGAACACTATGAGCAATTTATACATTTATGCAAAGAAGTTAATGGCTAGGTCCATTAACATATATTTTGCACTTTGGTCTGCTAATGACTTTTAGTGAAGTATTGATTTCACTCAGCAGAACGACAGCTAATGCATACCATTTGCTTAGGGTACGTCTTTTAGCACAATGAAGCAAGAAAGAGCTAGAGATGTGACATGATCTAACTCACTACTATTTATTTTGCCATGTAAGCAACTGTCCACCTGCTTAGAAACAGACTGAAATTAAATTTACTGTGATTATAATACATGCTCCAATTTATGAATTTTACTTACGACAAGTCAATTGCTGGCACTCAGAGCTTGACCTTTTTTATTTAGACATTGATCTTGTAATTTACTTTAAGTAATTTGTTGTATGCTACAATTTACCATAATATAAATACCTATGATATAATAACTTAAGCATTTTTTTAATGAATTTGAATGTTTAAAAAAGCACAGGGAAAGGCGTCTTTCTTTTCTTTTTTCACTAACTAGTTAAGAGCAAAATAGGATTTTCCTGCTTATTATAAACCCAATCCAAGTCCTGAAGAGAGTTCATTCATCGTGGTTTGTGTTCTCTCTAGTGGCCACATCAATAATAGCATTCACACGATACCAAACACTAGGAATCACCAGATGCTCGTTTTATAAAGCCATATTTGGTTATATAACAACTTAAGAGTCTCATGATTTTGGTTAACATGGTATTCATAAATAATGTAATAATGTTCGGTTTTGTTTTTCACTTGTTTTAAACAGCTTTCTATAAGGGTCAGTAGAGGGCGAAGGGGAACATTTAATTAAACCTCTTTAACGTTACCTACTTTTACCATATTTAATACATAACACGCAATAAATAAAAATCAATATATATATTATTGTTTTAATTAAGTGCATCGTGGTTGTATTAAACTGATCCTGCAGACAAGAAATCACAATAAATAATCTTATAAATGACAAGATGCAATACGTCATGACGTAAAATAATGAATAGTTGATTTTCTGTAAGAACTCATTCACAACTGATAATATCTCAGTGAGCGTTAAAATTGGCTGGTCAAAATAGTCAAGTTAACAATTACACAAGTGAGAGCAATTATGTTTACACTCCTATCGTACGACATTTAAATGTAATTGATATGTAAATGAAATGCTTATCTGGCGCCAGTTTATTAAAAAATCGCGCAGCTGTAGCCCTTAACGTTAATCAGCTTTACCTGAGGTGAACAAGGTCTGCCGTAGTTTTGTTGTCGATAATATCTGGTGCAAACATATTCTAACGGTCTTTTTCTTGAATTTGGTGATTTAAATCGTTTCAGAACATGTGGTACCCTCAACCTGTCGACGTCGTGCCGTTACCGTTCGTCTTTGAGTCACATTCAATAACATGTGAGGATCTTTCTGCCAGAGCCATGTGGCCAGTCTTTCCCGTTGGCCAAAGTGCGTATAATGCAGTGAACGAGATTAATGGTAAGTTATATCATAGACAATTTGGTTATATAGAGCCCAAGGAAGTCGGGTTGGAGTTGGTCATTTCTAAACGAGGCTTTAAATCTGGTGTATTTTGGGTAACGTTAAGGTTAATACATAACGGTCCACTTTACCGTTAACTACCCTATTCAGAATTAATCGTGGGTTTACCCAGTTTTCCTTCGTGCATGACGTTTTGTTAACAATTAAAAACTCAAAAAACATAGAATTGTAGTGCGTTGGATATGAACGCGTTTTAGTAGACCATGTAATAACGTGGATACCTTTGCCCTTTGGTCCTTTTAAATTTCGAGCGCGCGGACATTTAATTGAATGTGCAGTGCTTCCGGTGTCATCCGCTTCCAGTTATTTTATGAGGTACTAAAGCTGCTTTATATTCCAAACTAGTATTTCTTGTCGTATTATTTTAATTTATCATCGTAATAATAACCACTGCTTTGTAGTGCAAATCATTATGCAGTTTGATGCACTTTATTTAATCTTATATTAATATCCCTAGAGCAGCTAATGAATCTAAAGTCTATCATCTTCATAGAAAATAGCTTAATTTCGCGTGTATATACCGTGTCCACAGTATAATAGATACTTCTGAGATTTAGATAACGTTACCTAGCGCCATCGCTCGTTTTCGGCGCGCGCATGATCTTGTGTGGTCAACGGTCAACACCTCAGACTCGTTTAAAAGTTGGACTTGGCTAACATATAGATAATTTAGATATGGCATAAATAAGCTGGTAACGTCAGGAGAAAAAAATCCATCAGATAATTAGTGTAATCAGACATAACTTGTATATCTTTTTTTACTCAGTGTTGCTGAATTTCTTGTACATCTCTCAAGGCTTTCATAATCATCCACTGTACACCAATGATGGAAGGAAGTTTTTGTTGAGGAGGTAAGCAATTGTTAAATAAAGGTTTAACCAAACTCATTTGCTTCAAACCTTCAGTAAGAAATTTCACAAACAACCTTTTAATCGTACACATCAGTGTGCTTGCATTAGATCACTTTGAATCAGTATAATTTGAATTACCACTGAGCCTTGTTAATTTGAGGAGGACAATTGTGCATCTTGTGTTGTAGGTCACTGTTCGAGCTTGTCTTGGCCAATGACTATCTGGAGCTCACAGATCCAAAGTTGCTTGGATGGTTTCTGTGTTTAACAGCAGAGGACAGAAACTTAATTAAACGTAAGGGCATATAAATTATAAAATGACCTTCAATTATTGAAAGCATTTGAGCAGTAAGTAAAATGCAGGTCTATAGGGAAATTGTGCTTTCTCATCCAACAGAAGAGGGAGGGCTTCTGCCATTTTTACAGAAACACCCCGCACTTCGAGTAGACCGACATTATGTTTGTGTGAAATGTGAGTTCAGTTGGTAAAACATTACTAAGAATGGATGTTTATTTTGTCAGCAAGTATTCTGTATACAGTGTAAAATTGATCTTTTATAATTTAGCAAAAACCAGAGGAAACTGCATTCCCCCTCCAACAACTATGTCATCAAATAAGTAAGTAATTTTATATATATATATTTATATATAATTAATTTAATTTTAATATATATATATATATATATATATATATATATATATATATATATATATATATATATAATTATTATTATTATTATTATTACTTTAAAAAAAAAATGATGTTCAGTTTTTTTCTGCTGGGGAAGCCTTCCCCTGGCTACCGAGACTTGGGGCAAAAAAAGCCACTAAATTGGACAAAAATGCCCTTCTACAAACAAATCTATTATGTCTATTTCTAACAAAGTGAATATGAATAGACAGTGTCAATTGCTGCATTGAATTAAGATCTGCTGAGCTGCATAATCCTAGTGCTGCTCTCTGCACTTTAATGCTAATCAAAAAACTTAAGACAAAAGACTGCACACTATTCTCTACTAAATAACTTTTGTAACTTTAATAAGTGTAGCAGACCTCATCTGAATGACGACCAAAACTTTACTATTTTAAGATTGTGTCCTTTTTCACTCCAAAAAAATCACCATAAGAGCTAAACAAAACAGAGCACGAGAAGTGCACATTAAACTCTGTCTCTCAGATGCATTATCATAAACATACAGCGAATTACACAAAACACTTATTACAACTATCAGTAAACAAATATAAATAGATCTCATGCCATTTCGGGGAGTCCTTAATAAACGGACAAACTTTAAATCCGAAGAACTGCATGTTTTCATTACCCATATAGCGCCATAGACTAGAAAACCTGTAAAAATAGAGTCCCGCCTTAGTAAAGGTGAGCTCATAATTATACTTACAAAAAATATTAAAACATATACAAAAACAAATTAGAAGAGTAATCATAATAAAGTCTGTTACAATAAAGGATTAATATTTATTTAATTTATACAGTGACGTTATTTTATGTTTGTTTACTTTATTTCTGTACCTGAAAACTTCAATCTACCTAAAAAGCACAGTTTTTTTAATATGTATTTTTGATCTGTTGTATTTTTTTATTTAGGCCTGCTGAATGTTAAATGGATCCAATCCATGTTCATAGAAATTATTTGATGATGCAGCAATAATTTAGCTTAATTTAATGTGTGCTTAAATGCTTATGTAAAACATGATCAAAATACTAGCTATTTTGATGGCAAAATTTCAAATAAGAGAGGAAGTGAAAAATATCTTAATCGGCCAATAAGAGTTTGTTAAAATCTGTGTCGGCCCCAAAAAATCTTATCGGTGCATCCCTAATTCACACAATTCTGTTGAGCTTAGGAATGCATTGGCCAATCAGAGCTGTTCCTATCTTCGCTGAAACTTAACAGTTTTGTTGAATGAGCACGTGTTTGCTGACTTTTTGAATAACTGTACAATTTCTAAAGTTTTTATTAAATTGTAGTCACGTTAAATACAAATTCAGTACCATTAAACTTATTTTTTTTTTAGCCTACATGACAACCATGTCTGGTTCTTGCCTTAAAAGAGGGGTTTATGGATGTTTTAAGGGGTCATATGAGGTCATTTCAAGTTTTCCTTTCTCTTTGGAGGTTAAACTCTTGGTGCATAAAGATCTGTAATGTTGTAAAGACTAAAGTCTCAAACCCAAAGAGATATTCTTTATAAAAGTTGACTCGTCCACACCCTCCTAAAATGCCTCATTTAAACACGCACCCACATGTCTACGTCACTGTGCGGCACAATGAAATGCATAAAAAGAGTGAATAAGTCATTTATAATCTGTAATTATGTTCTCACTGCATGCTAAAATGCCTAATTTGTATTGGGTTTTATTGGTTTTGTCTCGTCGCCCCAGGACACAGCATCTCAATACGATGAGGGGCATAACATTTCTGTCACACGCTTGAGGCATTCGGCCAATCACAACGCACTGGATAGCTGACCAATCAGAGCATACCTCGCTTTTACAGAACGATTAGCTTAAACATAAACGAAACGAAAAGCATAAACACATTGCGTTACACCACATGCACAAACTATATTTTAGCAACGCTATACGACCCCTTTAATACATTTAGCCTGACTAATGGCACCAAGTTCCGGCATACATTTTTTGTCTTTTTTATAATCCATTTCTCTCAGATCTAACTTCCAATATGGAAGAAAAAGCTATTGCTATTTGTTTTATTGCAATTTTACATTTCTGCCTTATATCGATTAGACAATAGTTATTTTCATGTTATGGCTGATAGCCAATAATGGCCTATATAAAGTTCTGTATTTTGTCCAAATTAACAATTGGTCGTTAAAAATGTTTTTGATTTTAGATTAGCTTAATATTACATTAAACACAAGTTTAAAATATTAACTTTGAGTGATAATTGATTACAAAGATATTGTAAATGCAAAAAAAAAAAAAAAAGAAGAGGGAAATCAAATGGGCAGCACAATTATTGAATAATAAAGATATATTTAGAAAATGAAGTGTGGGTACTGAAGGGTTTTATGCATTGGCTGTTGTCTGGATTTTGAGATGTGGTGGTTGCTCTCAAAAGATGAAAGCATTAATATATGCATGCATGTGTCTATTTTAAAGGTCAAGGTACCCATCGTTTTATGGTGCATCCCAGTGTCAAAATTGTGGAACCAGTTGTCCATTTGGTTCCAAGAAGTGCAGATGTTGTGGCTTTCACATTGAGATTTCAGAAGACAAAGTCTGTCTGTCGGGTGAGATATTATAGTCCTGCCGTAGACTTTTGACACCTAACTAAGAGCTAGAATACTGATTACTGCTTTATTGTTCAGAGAATGAGAAACAACTTGAGCTGCTACCAAACAATGTGAAAGAAGAGCTGATCGTCCAAAATGACGCAACTATTGGTTGCACACAGAGCACCCTTAATACTCAGAAAACAAGATGCACGCAGAGCTGTGATTATGGACGCCCTGCTGCACATCCTCCTTCATACAGTAAGGGAATGTGTCCCCATGCCCAGTGCCTGTCTAAGTTGTGGGAGGAAGTAGAGAACAGGGAGGACACCAAACACTTTAAGGACACGACAACCCAGGCAAATTTCTCCCTCGATATGGAGCTGGATATACAGAGTCGGGTTCAGAGGAATGACGATACCCAAAATTACCAAGACCTATCTTATGTACAAGCGGAAGAATCAGATTACCACACTCTGGATCAGGAAGCGATGGCAGAATACTACAGTTTCAGTAACACCAGCTTAGACCATTCGGCATGGAGCGATGGCACCCAGAGTACAGAGGCAGCCTACAATGATTCAGTCATGGCCACCAAAGGTAGTACAGAACTATCAGATGAACCTTCTAATGCCACCATGGCCACTGCTGCAAACTCTACTGATTGTTTCTCTTGCCTTGGCAATTCTTTCGAGCTGGACAATGAGTCAGGAGACCATCAAGAAGACATAAGAAAGAACCATGACTCACTATATGAGCAACAACTCAAAGAGATCAATGTGGGACCTTCACTGAAATCCAAATGTGGTGCTTCAGTTTCTGTGGACCAACTAATAGATGCCTGTGGTGATTTCAGAGCCTGTTTCACATCTTCATGTGCAACAGAGGTTGATCAGATCTTCCAACTGAAAAATGTTGCCACTGACACAGACCTGCTAGCTGTCAGCCATGAGAAAGATACACAAACTGTGCAAAGAGGCACATCTGAAAAGAACACCATTACTGAAGTCTGCATGTCTGATTTAGATGTCCTAACAGAGGTATCTTAATTTCTAAATGGTTTGGTTGTTGTAGTTTATTTTCAAATGAGCTGAGTATAACGTGCCCATCATTTACTCCTAGGAATTCATAAAGCTAAAGGAGACAACGGATGAGCTAAAACAACTGAAGAGCAGAAAGGCAAGGTGATTTGCTGAAAATGTTAGCTGTTGTACCAAAAAATGAAAATTGTTGTTTAGTCACTCTCATCTCATTCCAAAGCCATACGACTTCTGTTCATCTTCTAAACACAAACCAAGATACTTTTAATGTAACTTTCTGAGGAGGATTTCTGAGCTTCATTTGAAAGTGCATTCTACCATTTGAAAAGTGCATCAATCAAGTACATCTGATTTGCCACTTACCATCTTTTATGTGCTTTATGATTGAATGTTGATCAGTCGTTAAAGTATCACAGTATTTTCCGCACTATAAGGCGCACCAGATTATAAGGTGCACCTTCAATGAATGGCCTATTTTAGAACAGTTTTCATATATAGGCCGCACCGGATTATAAGGCGCGTAGAATAGAAGATACTGCAGTAAAACCTTTGACTGGGTTTGCGTTATGCATCAACTAGATTGAGCTGTGCTAAAGGGAATGTCAACATTTTGCCTTGATCCATATATAAGGTGCTCCGGATTATAAGGCGCACTGTCATTTTTTTTTTTGAGTAAATTAAAGGCTTTTAAGTGCGCCTTATAGTGCGAAAAATACGGTATTTTGATTGTATTTTTTATTTTTTTACTTCGTTCAATAGTTAGTAACTTTTCTTAGTGTGATTATTATTTTTTTTTTTTGTAAATGTAAAATGTCCAAACTACTGTAACAAGCTGCTTAAGTGCGTTCAGAGCATTGTTATTGTGGTTAATATTACTTTTTTATTAATTAGAGATTATAGAGATTGCTGTATAGGATTTCCATTTATACCCAAGATACACATCCTTGAAAGCCAGGAATTATGCTTTTAAGTGTAAAAATTCTTCAGTGAGATATTAAACACTTTTTATTACAGTTAATATATTTTTAAAACAGTGCTTCAGTCTTCACCACTTTTGTGCATCAAATCATTTGGTGTGGTTTAAAGTGCCTAGAATGATCATGTCATGTTCTTCTCGGCCCTAGTCCTGGCGGTGACCACTGCAGGACAGTTTGTGGATGTGACTGTGCCCAGCGAGTGACGAGAGCAGAACTGCGTCTTCTCACTCTTCAGTTTGTCATGTGTCAGCAGCACTGCTGGAGACGCTACTTCACCTCCCCACAGGGTGAAAGTGTTCTTTGGGGGTAAGAGATGGCTCACAGAAGGATTTGTATTATGACAATTTGATACTTTTCTTTTAAGGTATTCTGTCCTAACCTTTGAGGCCAGCTATTTTTTGTATGTTCCTTAGGAGCGAGGGCCTTCCAGACGGCATAGCAGAAACACTGAATACACTACAGAATGATTACAGTGAGATGAGGAAACAGATTCTAGCAGGCACTCCTCTGGAGAACCTTAAGCCCCTTTCAGTAGACTCTGAAAGTATAACTACAAGGGCAAACTACAGCCCAGCATCGGTATGACAAAATCTGGAATTGTCAAGAATTTGGAAATATATGATCTGATATATATACCGTAGTTGGTAATGAGCTGTCATTTCAGGTACTTGAGGCCCATTTAAACTCATTAGACTGTCCAGGAAGGTAGGTGGTCATGATGTTTCAAATAAATATCCTTGAAAGTAACCTTTTCACAGAAGTTGTAAATAACTGGTATGAGTTACACTGGTGGACAAAATTATTAGAAAACTAGTATTTACAAAAGCTAAAAATTATTTTAAGTCAGTTATTTTCATTTTTTTTTTGTTGTTGTTGTAGTGTGTCAGTAGGAAATATCAGTTTAAATGTCTAAACATTCATTTTGCCATTAATTGTAATAATAATCCAGAGATTTTTGTTTGCACAAGGAGTCTGACAGCAGCCAGTGCTCCACACAGACATCTGATCTCATCATCATCAGTCTGTCTGGAATAACATGAAGAAACTGAACACACTGAGACGGACTCAATCCAGTAGAGCACCGGCTGTTGTCAGACCCCTTGTGCAAACAAAAATCTCTCTGGATTATTACAATTAATGGCAAAATTAATGTTTGGACATGTAAACTGATATTTCCTACTGACACTAAATGAGAAATGGTTCTCAACTGACTTACCTGGTTACGGTAAATAAAGGTTTATCTACAACAAAACATAGAAATAACTGACTTAAAAAAATTTAGCTAGTGAATATACTAGTGTTCTAATAATTTTGACCACCTCTAAATTGTTGAAAATGTCAAAGAAAGCGTAATTGTAAACCTTGAAGATTGTGCTTCCACGTTGCACTTCAGAGCCAGGACGCTAGAGGGTGACAGTGGTTCAGTCAAATCAAAACCTAGAAATATCTGCAAACAAGAATACATATTTATTATTATAATGTTTTTTTTTTTTATTACTACTATTATTCTGCAAGGATGCATTAAATTAAGTGCCAGTAATGAAAGAATCAAAAGATTGCTATGAATGATGTTCTTTTGACCTTTCTATTTATCAAAGAATGCTGATAAAAATGGTTTTCAAAAATGTTTCTTGAGCACCAAATCAGCATATTAGTATGTGCATGTAACACTGAGGACTGGAGTAATGATGCTGAAATTCTGCTTTGCATCACTGAAATAAAGTACATTTTAAAATATATTAAAATAGAAAATAGCTGGTTTAAATGTAATATTTTACAATATTACTGTTTTACTGTATTTATTCAAATAAATGCAGCTTTGGTGAGCATAAGACCCTTCTTTCAAGAATATGAAAAAATCTCACAGCTCCAAATTTTTTAACAGTAGTATAGATGAATAAATATGAAACTTTTTCTGTCCTGTGCTCGGTTTTATTGTACTTTTTCCCCACATAATATCAGTTTAGCCTGCCTGAGCTCTGTTTCGTCACAGTTTATATACACTGAATTTTGCTGTTTGATGGGTAATGTTTGTGTATAGCCTTATACATGTTCAGAAGTATTATTTGTTATGTATAGTACCATTGCAAGTGGTCGAAGAGTGGATGAAGAAAGTGAAGAGATGAGAGCACCAAGCACTGAAGCTGCTTTGGTAGTTCATTCACATACTATTATTTATTTGATTAAATTGTGATGAATCAACAATTGTATCTGAAATATGAGTTTGTTATGTTGGAATGGCCAGTATTTGTCCTTTCTGAATAGGATGACACAAAAGGTGGCAGCAACCAGCAAAATAAAGCTCTGGTCCTTTTACCCAAACAGCCAGGAGCTTCGGCTGAGCACAACCCTGGTATGAATCTCAAACTGAGAAAAGAGAAATAAACCAGAATCATTTCTCAGCAGTGTTTGATATGCATGCTATGGTAGGTGTCATCAAAGATCCGAATAGCACCGAGGCTTGGTTTGATGCAGAAGAGGAACTTGGGTCTCCAAATCAAGATGGAAAAATGGAGAAACTGAATGAAAGGAAAGAAAGTATGGACTACAAAATGGAACAACATATGAAAATGCTGTTATATAAGCCTAAACTTATAATTGTGAAGCTGAAATAATGTTTATGAAAGCACCTCATTGCTGTAGGCTAATGGATTTAGTTGACTGATATTTGCTACTCTTTCACAGAGACTGATGGAGATGAATCAAACCACAGTTCCCTCTTGTGCATTACAAGCTTGCCTGGCAATATCACTGAGGTAGAATCCACACAAATGTGAAGTTTTCAGTGAAGTTAATTATGGCCTCTAGGAGGCAGCAGCCACCACTAAATGTTCTTTTTCTGTAGCATGAAGTGCTGCTTTGGTTTGAGAAGTACAATGCCACCAATGTATGCATCTCCACTTTCAGCAACAGTATGAGGTAAGGTATAAAATATTTATCAAACCTGATTAGAATTTTGCAGTTTTTTTTCCAAATGAAATTGTATTTAATGCATTACACCTTTCTTAGACGCACTAATTATCAATCACAGTAAATAACAAACCTTTGAAGTTAAGTATTAGAGCGTAAATAACCATGGACTAAAATAGTTTCACAAGGCTTCTTGCAGGAAAACCTTGCTGAACTTGATAATGACTTGACTGGGTATGACTACTCATTTTGCCTAATCTCAATGTGCCAGTACAGCAGCTAAGAGCCTTCAGCTCCACACCCAAATTGTGATGGTTACAGTTACCAAACTGGCAGTTTAAAGAAACAGTGCTTGTTTTTTATATTAATCTTTAGAGATGCAGAATGTAGTCGTTCTGGGTGTTAAAGCATTATCAGAGATTATCATTAATGAAATGCACTCTTGTCTGTCCATATGTAGGGCAGCTATTGTTTATCTCAAGAGCCCCAGTGATGCCATGGCAGCAGTTAAAGATCTACACGGGTGCTCCCTCCAAGGCCACACTGTCCAGGTGGTGCAACTCCACGGGCCTGTCTCAGCTGATCTTAAACTGATCTGTGATCTGCCCCACAGCACCTCAAAAACCCATACAGAAGAAGCTGCTGGGGATGGACTCGGGATGAAGGGTGTAACCTATACTTCTTCACCTGGTGTGAGTATGAAGTAGAAGGCTTTTTTAGAAAGCTTGCTGTGTCCAAAACTAGTTAACTTTCTATCACTAGTACTTTGAAATCCAATCATGTGTGTGTATTTAGTGTTATTATGAGCTAACATAATTATAATAGCTAACTAGCTAATGTGTTCTTATTTTAAATTATATGTACAAATATTCTTTTATAAATTAGTTTCAGTTATTGCTAATATCATACCATTTTAGCTTTGTTCCAAACCCTTATGATATGTTTTTGACTCAGGGGCTGCGCTGTAGTGTGGACCGGTTAACCAATGTCTGCGACTCGCCCACAGCCTCTGGCACCTGTGTGCCACAGCACTACGCCACCATGGGAAGCTTTGACACCATCATGGCCCGGCTGTCAGAGCGTCACCCAAATGTAGGCCGCCAGAGGATCGTTGATGCCCTACTGGAACTGCGGGCCAAACATCAGGGCTTCCTCAGTGGGCTTCCTTTAAAATCTATAGTGGATATGACCTCTGAGCTTCTAACACAGGCCTCTACTGTGACACATATTTGAGTTAGTACTGTTTTAAGCAGCGATAAAGACCTTGTAAATAGTTCCCTTGACTAGTATGACTGGATTTCAGTTGTCAGTTCGTTGTTGTTGGGGTTTTCTTCAGCTAACTAATGTTATCTACAGCCATTTCATTTTAATTCATTAATCAGAGTTCTCCTGGAGGTGGAGTTTTTTTTTTTTTTTTATTCATTTTAGGTTTTCATCTCTGCTGTTATCAGTTATGCTAAGTGCATATGGAAGTTTCTTTGTGTTTCCTGAATAAAACAGTTTTCCTGTGTTTCCTATATTGATTTGATGAGTGCAAGCCCAGGCACAGTGTAGAGCTGCACATTTCAAATGTGCAAATTTCAGAGCATTTCAAGTCATGTGACCAGGGGTCTTTTGCTATTGTAAAAATGGTCAGTGGTGGAGGGACCCTTTTTATCACTCCTGTCAGCTCAGGTTAAACTAGAACCACTTTATATTCTTGAAGGTACCTAATGGGTTCTCCACTGTTCTTTTTGTAATGTAATTAGTGATGGTCACATGACTGCTGACTTCACTGGATGAAATTTCCGAGCCAGATCTTAAAGGACTTTGATTGGGGGTTCTCAGACCTCTCCAGGAAGTACCCCCAGCACTGCACTTTTCTGTCTCTCCCTATGTCTGACACTCACACTTCAGGTCTTGAAGTCTCCACTAATGAGCTGATGAGTTGAATCAGGTGTGATAGATGAGGCAGACATACAAAATGTGCAGGACAGGGTTGAGAACTACTGACTTAGATGTTTAATGTACTACTGACATTAAGGTTTTTTTTTACAAAGTGCTCTAAACCTACTTTTACGAGAAAAAAACAGCATGCAACAATTTTAATGTAATTTGTCAGTTGTAAGTGAGAAACTGATTTGTACTTTAGTGCAAAATATGATTGTTCAGTCCATAAAACACATGTATTGATTACTAAGATCAAATCGTTGAAGAGTTAAATGTCCTTTTAAAACTGCTTCGTCCTCCCCTCATATTCTGGCTAGCCCCGCCCTTTGCTTTTTTATTTTTTATTTTATTGGCAAGTACGTTTGAATGACTTGTTTACTGTCCAATCAGTGCATGCTTTGAAGTCGCCCTACCATCCAATCCCAGCGAGGGGGGGATTTGTTGGAAGTGATTGGGAAAAATCCTCCAGTCTCTTCTCCCATGGGCGGAGTCTAGATTAACGTGAGGGACGCGGCAGGCACTCAACTATTGAACTTACACGCTGAAAACAACCGGATAATGAGTAAAACAGTCTGTTTACAAAGTTTAGATGTGTTTGCAAACGAATATTTGAAACTCAGTATGGATGCAGTCAATGGGGAATTATTGCAGTGGACCACAGACAGAGTGCGACAGTAACAATAACTTCGAATGTGGATTATAGTTCAGAGTTTTCTCCTATGTTTACCAGTGCGACTCTAACTTCAGTCATATGTGCTCCGCAGTGATGTGGACAGGATGGACACAAAGAAGACCTCAGCCACTCACGATATAATAAACGGACATTTATAATATAAACGTTTTTATACAGTTGGACAAAAACAAAAGTTTTGACGTTGAACGGTTTTGATTTTTCAAGGAATAATGTGGAAACCTTGCCCATTTACACGTCACCCGGCCCTTCTAGTTTACATAGTCTTGGAAATATTTATTCTCAGCGTCAAAGGTAAGTGTAGTGCAGTGTTTAATGAAATGTCATCTAAATGCTTTATCTGATTTCGTTTACATAAGTAACAATTCAAATAGGTATACTACATAATAAATTAGTAAATGCAAATACATGAAATAAATATTATGAATTTTGTGTTTATATATATATATATATATATATATATATATGTGTGTGTGTGTGTGTGTGTGTGTGTGTGTGTGTGTGAATAAATTGTATGTTTGAACATTAATTTGCCTTTCCCTTCATTTTTGCAATTCATTCCATCTATTTACTTAGTGTTTAATGTATTTATTTCGCCACAATGATAATGAGGGGAGGTCAGTTTGACCCAATTACTTTTCTATGCAATTCTGTGACTTTGTATCGTTTCTCATGTTTGTGTCGATGAATCACTTGTGTCGTAGAACTCCTTGGTTGTAAGTGTCTTTAGATCAAAAGGTGTTAAATGCATATACTCATAATACCTATCTGCCTTGCAATGGATTTTTTAGGTCTTAATGTTTGCACGAGCGGCAGCGCCACATCTTGTGAAGAATGTCTCCTCATTCACCCGAGCTGCGCCTGGTGCGCGCAAGAGGTACTGAGACACTGTGATTGACAGAAGATCTCACAAAACCTGATGAGCTGCCTACCTAGACAATACTTTTAGCCAACAAAGACTAGTCAAATATTGTCTAGTTAGGCAGACGGGCCACTGATTTATTTATATTTATTTGAATATACTTCAATCCAGGGCATTACTGCTGTATTTCGCTGCATTTGTGGGTTTGTTCGTTTATTTAATGGTTTTCTCCCATCACTCACCACAGCAATCTTTTTCCCTGATTCAGGACTTTGGACAAGCTAGAACTCTCAACTCACGATGTGACTTCAGCCAGAACTTACAGAAAAGAGGATGTGATGCCCCTTTCATAGAAAATCCCAGGAGTGGCAGCTCTCTGTTGCGGAGCAAACCTCTGAGCTCCAAAGGTTCTGGGGTGACCCAGTATGATGTCATCCAGATATACCCACAAAAGATCTCTCTTAGCTTAAGGCCCGGTAAGGCTTCTGAGAAGGACCCATTTTAATAAATCATTAGTAGATACTTTGTAATAGCAATGTCAGTTTAATGACTCTTACATTTTTCAGGTGACCAGACCTCATTTAAGGTACAAGTGCGTCCTGTAGAAGACTACCCCGTCGATTTGTACTACCTGATGGACCTCTCGCTCTCCATGAAGGACGATCTGGACACAATCCGCAACCTTGGCACCAAACTGGCTGAGGAAATGAGGAAGCTTACAAGTAACTTCCGCCTTGGCTTTGGCTCTTTTGTGGATAAGAACATCTCACCCTTCTCCTACACAGCCCCCAAGTACCAGGACAACCCATGCAATGGGTAAGAAAGGACTTCTCACAGATGTGTGATGAGCTGTAAACAGGTTTGGAATTGGCTCTCCTTATGTTTAAATTAAAATGCAAAAAGGCCTTTTGCCCTTTAATGCCCTTTGTTATGCAATGGAGAGAACAGTGAGAACTGTTTGGAGTGGACACAGTACTTTTTCTTCTGGGGAAGTGAATGTGTCTTGATTTCTTTCCCATGTGATACTAAAAATAGTCCTGCTTTGGCATTGACTTGTCTTATGGGGAAAGTGCATCATTGAAAATTCAAAAAGCTCTCAGCATCCCACAGTTCTGTACTTGTTAACCACAGTCTTATGTCACAATTTAAGGTAAACACTTAATTTAGTTTAGAGAAACATTTAAGATATTTGTCCTGCTTTCACTGGTGGTTATCTTTCTAGTCCAATGGAAAATAGTGGTAGACTTATTGGAAAGTGTGACAGCAGATTGAGGTTGCAAAGCCAGTACAGCACATGGCCTAGAGAAGCTATTACCCCTTGCTGCCCACATCCCATCACGCATCAGTGACCATGTAGGTTATGCTTTTAGTCCTCTTGAATGCTCACTGTACCACAACAGATTTCATACAGATAAATGACAAGGCACATACCATATTTCACAAGTACATGTACTCTATCCTTTCAAAAATATTTTTTTACAATTTGTTATTATCTGACTATATTTCATTAATTCGAATAATTAAAAACAATATTTTATACATGTATACTATGTATTATTGTGCATATAAAATGCTGTGTTTAATATAAGACTTTTTGCACATGCTAATATTATGCATATTTAAATAAATAACAATTTTAATTTTAAGTTTTTTAGTGCTGGTTATTTACATTTAAATAGTTTTTAATGTGCTTAAAAAAAGTTTTAAAATGATAATTTCATGTATATTTAAATAAAAAAAAATGAAGTTTATAATAACATGCTTTCAAAAACACTATCATTATTATAATGTATGATTTCAGTATTGCTTTTTAAGCTTCTGATTTCTCTCATTTTTCTCTTGTTACAGATATAAGTTGTTCCCAAACTGCGTCCCTACGTTTGGCTTCCGTCACCTTTTGTCTCTTACGGACAAGGTTGACCGTTTCAATGAAGAAGTGCAGAAGCAGCTGGTTTCGCGGAACAGGGATGCACCGGAGGGGGGGTTTGATGCCATTCTGCAGGCTGCCGTTTGCAAGGTAAGCAGTCAGTAGAGACAGGTCATTTTGCTAACAGGTCATCTAAGCTTCTTTAACTCCTTCAACTTCCTATAGAGTCAGAAAGCCTGTCCAGCAAGAGAGTTGATGTCTTGTTATTGTGCTGTGCTATCTGAGCTTTATCAGAACAGATACAGGTGTCTGAGTCCTAAAAGAGAACACACTATTATAGCATGACATCATAGGCTGTAAAAAAATATTTGCTTTGGTGTGAAAGGCACGATCATAGCAAGCATGAGAGAAAGACACTGTGTGGTTTACGCCGAATTAATGAGGAGAGCCTTGCCCATTTATTCACTGTACAGTATGTGTTTCGCATTTTTTTCAGAATTGCCTGAGCTTCCTGTTTTGAAATATTTAGCCATCTAAAATGTTAGTCAGCAGCATGATGTCTGATATTTAAGTAGATGGTGGACTTTTTGTATGTATATTTTAGGTTAAATATATATGCATCTATGGATGAAACTGTACTGGTCTCAAATTTTAAACACCATCATAGTTAATTGTTTGCTAATGGCGAGAATTGGACCTTAAGATAAAGTGTGGCCAGAGATATGAAAAGATATATGCTGGCATAAATGAAAGTTTAATCTTACTGTGGCAGGAGAAGATTGGCTGGAGGAAGGAGGCCTATCATCTCTTGGTGTTTGCCACCGATGACGTCCCTCACTTGGCTTTGGACGGCAAGCTTGGTGGACTAGTGCATCCTCACGATGGACAGTGTCACCTGAACGACAAGAACGAGTATAGTGCTGCAAACCAGATGGTAAAGCATCATCTGAACCAAACAAATGTTCATCCAGTTTATGTGAAGACATTTGGGTAAATAGATTGACCGTCTGTATGAGATTAGATTGTTTTATTGTAAACACACTTCAAGCCTAACTGTTGGTCCTCAACTGCCATTTTCCATTATTTCTTGAGTTTAAGATATAAAGATTGTCTGAAAAGCTTAAACCCCAGCAGGTTTCTGTTTTCTGAACCGTATTAAGAAACCTTCAAATGTGTTTAGGTTTTAATGGGAAGGTTTTATGCACTTGTTTCCTTCTCTTTTGACCAGCTTATGTCTCTTGTATATTCATAACTTTTCTCTCTTTTTTTGGGAGGTTGGGGGCTTTGAACTGGCAAAAAAGCATTTTTTTCCCTCATCTATGTCAAAGTGCAAGAACAGATGCTGCGCTAGTCTCTGTGGAGTTTGGGTTTCATCCTAAACAGCTGAGTGTTTTGAGAGAGACAGAGCGAGAGAGAGATCAACCAGAAGAAAAACAAGCAAAAGCAGTGTGTGCTTTCTACTGCAGACTAGGATTTAATATTTCTGCATCCATCTTGTTCTGTATAAAACGTTACTCATGTGCTTAACACATCACTGATCATTCATTACAGAGATTGAGCACAAACTCCCAGGATTCTCAGGCAGGTCATAGCAGAGGACACCTGTAACTGAATACAGAGGAAATGGGTGGAAAGGATAAACCGTGGCGGGGAATCAGAAGAGCGATGACTTCCTTTTGCAAACTCCCTAACAGAAAGAGTACTGCAGGGAGTGTGGGAATGAAAAAATGCATCTTACTGATACATGGACATCTCTCCACAGGACTACCCTTCACTCGCTCTACTTGGAGAGAAACTGGCTGAAAACAACATTTTCCTCATCTTTGCTGTGACCAAAAGACACTATGTTCTTTACAAGGTATCTTTCATCCATCAGAAGCTATTTCGATCATCGTTGAGCTGTTTTTGTTTTGAGTTTAATGTGTTCCCCTCAATGTTTTTTTTTACTCGTAGAATCTCACCGCTTTGATTCCTGGGACTACAGTGGAAATTTTGGACCAAGACTCCAAAAACATTATTCAGCTAATTGTGAACGCATACAATGTAAGTTGTTCGTATTACCATATTGTACTGTGGGTGGATTTTTAAAAGTTCTCATAAAATAAAATGGGCTCTTGTTGACCCCATAGCTGATCCCTTCATGCTTTTGTTCCCTGTAAAGTGTGTCGTATGTGTATCTCATGGTTCAAGGTTGAAGCTGTGATATATAGTGACAGCCCATTATGAACGCACTGTTCATTTTTAGGGAATGTGGTAAACACACTTCAGGGTCAGGCAGCTCACAGCACAGTACTATATAAAGTGTACAAATTGACTCCAGTTTAATTGGCAACCAAACTGATTACCCTGATTGTTTTCAGCTAATAAATGGTTAGGAATTGAATTAGGAACAGATGATGTTGTGGAGTGTGATTTTTAGGAAAGCTTTGCTCTTTTGCTGTCTTCACTGCATGATTACATGAGATAAGGATTTTGTTAGTGAAGAACATTTAACGTGTTTGCCTTAGTTCACACAGTAATTATTGTAGACTGGTATTTTTTCTGTTTTTTTTTGTTTTTGGCTGTATTGAAAGTGCTGCTTTGGTTTAGGAAATGGACCCAAAAGATGTCACAATGTTGTGGAGAGCTTCTTTTGTAGTGGAGGACACTTTTGCACATGCATTTTTATATAAATTTAATTTAACACAAACTTCAAAAAAGTACATTATTATTTATTTTTTTATTTTTTATTTCTGTCAGTAGTAGCCTTACTAACCCTAAATGTTTGTACAGTAGAGTAGATCCACTGGACATCTGCCTCAAGGTTTTGCAAACACAATTAAGCACCATGGGAAACCATGTCATAAGATAGCTCTGATGATGTTAGAATGATGTTACATTATGAAGAGAAATTCAATAATCAGTTTATAACTGGTCACAAACACTGACCAAGTATCAAGCCAGGGTTTTTTGTTGTTGTTGTTGACCAAGTTACTTATCTCTCCTGACTTTTAGTTTACACCAAAATATGCCAAAATACCAAAGGCTATGATTACTGTCATGGATATGATCTATTTTGGTGTTGTTTTGAGTGGTAGTGTCCTGGCCAAGAGGATGATTGTTTGTGATTTTAGTTTTTGGTGCTAGAGCATTAAAGAAACCAAGTATGTGGTATTTTTTTTTTCCATTTTCATTGAAATTGTAACCAGTGAATGTTAGAGGCTTTTGTGTTTTGTGAATGATTTTGTTTTTGTTTTAATGTAGAACATCAGGTCAAAGGTTGAGCTGAGCGTATGGGACCATCCTGAAGATCTCAGTCTGGCCTTCACGGCCACCTGCCAAGACGGCCAGCCCCTGACCGGCCTCCGCAAGTGTGCTGACCTCAAAATCGGTGACACTGTTAGTACTTCATACTTTATTAAATATCCCCAGTGCCTTTTACACCAACTTACTTGCTGTACATTATTTACTCAATGAGAACATGTAAAG
The DNA here is from genome assembly GCF_003368295.1 of Carassius auratus. Classification (NCBI taxonomy): domain Eukaryota; kingdom Metazoa; phylum Chordata; class Actinopteri; order Cypriniformes; family Cyprinidae; genus Carassius; species Carassius auratus. Next base: position 18,123,010 of record NC_039251.1, on the reverse strand, counting down.
TTTGAATAATATGCCATGTTCTGCACTCGCATGTCATTATCCTGTATCAGCCACAACAGACTTACAATCTATTTGGAGTAAAATAGTCAAGAGAGCCCTCTTTAGGATTTAGGGAACTAAATATTATTGTATCATAACATGAGGATGACAGATTCATAACCTCAAGCACACTAGTTCTAACAGTGCTTGTATTAACAGTTACTTTATAATGCTTTCGCTTTACAGTGTTCACATGTTGTTGATTGTAGTTGTTGGATCTCCCATACATTCTTACATTGTAAAACTTCTATAGGACTACTTGGTACATGTCCTCTACTCTTGCCTGTACCATTCCCATTCTGCATAATTGAATGTAGAGAAGGATCGTGAGGGAAAGTGGTGGGGTAGAGCTGAATACCCTCTCTGAATGGAGCAGCCAGGGCCTTTTTGTCTCATCCACGAGGGAAATTTGTCACACCGTGCCCAAGTGCCAATCATGCCTTTAGAAAGGGGAGCGCAACCCAAACAGAATCCCATGTGTCACTGACAGTTCTCCCCTGAACCCTCTGAGGAGTCTGCTGCTGCATTTCAATGGGCTCGCACAATGGAGCAGGCCTCTTTCTCAGGAAAAACACAGGCTTTAGATTCAGAGGTGGTAGCTCAGATTCTAAAGTTATGCTTGGATTCCTTTCACAGAAGTAGATTCAAGCCCCTAGAGACTACTAAAGTGTCCCATACATAGCACATTCGTCTAATCCCATAACTTTACTTTTGGATAGACATTGTTTGCCATGGATTTATAAAGCTCTGCTACCTGTTGTGCAAGATTTACTGATATAGCAATATATTTTAGATACATCAATAAGTGTTTTTATATAAATGTAATGTCATTCTTACCTATTACTATATAGTGTTTTAAAAAATATGAATTATTATCATCATCCATCCAGGAATCACAAAAATGAATCCCAGCTGGGTGTTTAGAATGCCAATGTATTGTTTTTAGTATTATTTTAGTATAATTTTATACTGTTAATTTTTTTTTATCGTTAGCTTTTCTCATACTGAACTTTTTATTTTTATATTTTCATTTTAATTTGAGTTATTCTGTTATGTGCTTTTATCATGTTTGGTTTTTTTTAGCTCTATTTAGGTTTAATTTTATTTTTGGTTTTATTCTTTTCTAGTTTTATCCATTTTCATTTAAATGTAAACTAATTTTAGTTAGTTGCCAGTGCAACAGTTTTTCATCTGATATTTATTCTTTCAGCTTTATTTCAGTTTTTAAAAAAATCACTCAACTGCTATTGCAGAATACTCCAGTTTAATGTCTAGTGTGAATATTTCACAATAGTTTATTTTCTTTTTTCTACTGGCAGCTTGTCTTCATGTTATTTTCTGCTTACTGCATGCTAAAGAATAGAGACAAAAAATGAAAACAGGCTCCTCCCATTCTTATTAATGCTTTAGTTTGCTGCTTCTCTGAAGGCTTTTTTTCTCCTAAAATCAACTTCTGCAAAGACACAGAGCGATCTGAGTTGCTTTTCCTAAAAACTACTAAGGTTGCAAGTTCTGTCGTTACCAATGGAATTCATGGGAACGATCACCATAGTTAGCTAACGAAGCTTTTGGGAAACGTGCCCCGGTCATTTCCTGTTCTGATCGTCACTAAATGTAAAACATTTGCAGTGATTTCCCTACTCTTAATCTGGTTTGTTTATATTAAAATGCCATTTTAGAGTTTTGACCAGTGATGGCTCATCTTTATATAATCTCCACACCTCTTCCTTTGCCCAACCACACAGACTTTAATGCAGTTTTCCAGTGATTTCTGTCTTCATCTAACCATTGCCATGTACTCGTGACTCACATGTCTCCTTAATCCAATTCTTCAGCTCATTGCCTCATTGAAGAAATACTTCTTGCTGCGCTTTTGACCATCTGTGACCCCTCACTTTCCCGCTTTTTTGTGTTGCTTTACAGCATGGTCTTTATGGAGATGATATGTAGTGCAAGAGGATTGTTTGATGTTATTTTACCATACAGTTGGTTTTTCAACAGTTAATGTTATTTACACAAATTATTATACACTACCATTCCACACCAGAATTCAGAGTAAAGACATTTTAGAATGTTTAAGATTTTTATCTTAATTTTTTCTCCTTTTATTTTTTTACTTTTTTGTTTATCACAATTCCTAAAAAAAAAAACCAAATGTCATGGTTTCCACAAAACAAATATTTAGCAGCACAACTGTTTTCAACATTGATAGTAATGCGATTTGTTTCTTGAGCATCAAATTGACATATTGGAATGAACATAACTGAAACCAGCAAACAAATAAAACAATTCCTAATTGAATTGAGATTGTTGGGCAGGTCAAAAATGTTACCAGTTATTCATGATTTCATGCACAGTTAGGATGCTAGTACAAGAACATTTTCCAAATGATGAATATTTGATAAATTGTCTTACTTACCTCCCTTTTTGTGTCAAGTCTTTTCTCCATCATTTCTATTTTTACACTGAATATGTGTGTTCTTTAGGCTGTAACTTCGCTATAGAGAGAACCGTGCTGTCAAAGTAATAGCAACCACTTTTCCATTCAAATAACTTCTCTGACAGCCTTAGCCTTTCATTTTGATTAAGACGACATGTGAGCCTCTAGTCAACCTCCATCAATATGACCCTCTGTGGCCCAGTGTTTGGCTCTGAGCTTTAAACTCTTGGGTCTGGAGGACTTACTGATGTGAAACACTACTTCAAAGTGTTCAGACGCAGCGTGTTGGGCTTGTTCGCTCCCCTGGGCGGTTCTGAATCAAAGGCCAGCCAGGCTACATGTTTTGGAAAGTGTCGGGTTTTCTTCCCCTGAGGATCCGCACATTAAGTTTGCTCACTTCTGGGAAAAGAATTGATAAAGTGATAAAGGCTCTTTAACACTGCATGTTGCATAAATTTAGTGCAGCTGTAATACTCTTAAACCACATCTCAAGTGGAATACTAAATCTGAGAAATGAGTTTTGAATTTTTATCTCACCATCTTACCATAAATTGATTGATGTTGATCAAGTCTGGGCTAGTAAGGATGAAGCCTTTAATGATTAGACTTACTTCCTTTTGGGTGGTTATCATCAGGGTGGAGTCTCTCCTTCTTCTGGTCTGAAGCTCTGTGATTAATCTGACAAGTATGATCTACATCAGTTAGTGAAGCCTCTGTTTGCCACCGAGTTTGCATTCTTGAACCTTGGTTTAGTTGTCCCAAAGGTTTGTGGTTAACACATGCTCAAGATATTTTCATGTTTTATTATGCAGCATTAAATACATCAGTAATCCCACAATTGTGATTTATTATTATTATTATTTTTTTTGTCTTTTGGGGATGCCAAACATGAGTGCTAATCTACTTAATAGTCTGCTTTTATGGACTAGTTGTGCTTATATCAATGCTTTAGCAAACTTATTTAAAAGTTTTGTTGGTCATGGAATTTTCCAACAATAACCAAGGTCTTGCAAACTTCAAAAATTTGTCATCCATGTAGCACTCAATAGCTGTGTCCCAAATCAGGGTTTGTATCCGTCGTGTCAAACTAAGCATTGTTAAAGGGTTTGGAACGACCTGAGGGTAATTAATGACAGGATTTTCATTTTTGGTTGAATAACTCTTTAAGTGGATCTGTAAGTTTGCTTGTTAAGATATTAGTCAACATTAGTCAAGTATTAGTCACTTTTTGAGTGTGTTTTTTTCCATTCCTTGTATCCTTCATGGCCTAGGAAACAGCACACATTTCAAGGCCACATATGAAGGAGTCTTTGAAATGGGAGCGCCTTCTAAGTGCCACTGTGACTCATTCTCCCTTGGAATGCAGCCTTTGATTTGGGATATTTGTGTATTTAGTCTTGAATAAAAGAAAGTAAGTTGTCTGTCCTTTCTTGCAGGTCTCCTTCAACATAACTGTAGAGGCTCGAGGATGTCCTCCGAAAGGCACCAGGAAGAGTTTCACCATCAGGCCTGTTGGTTTTAAAGACCGTCTGGAGGTCTCTGTGGACTACCGCTGTGATTGCAGCTGCACATATTACACCAAATCTAACAGCAGCCGCTGCAACTCCGCCGGCACCTACAGCTGCGGGACGTGCCGATGTGAGCCCGGCTACCTGGGGGCCCGCTGCGAGTGCGAGGAGGGTGAGGTCGACCACCAGCACCTCAGTGCCTGCCGTGAGGCCGAGGGCAAGCAGGTGTGCAGCGGCCGCGGAGAATGCAGCTGTAACCAGTGTCTGTGTTACGAGTCGGAGTTCGGCAAAATCTATGGCACCTTCTGCGAGTGTGACGACTTCTCCTGTGCACGACATAAGGGAATACTGTGCTCAGGTGAGGTCAAAGGATTTATGTTCTTACAATGCACCGTGCATTTCAAAGAGGAAATCTTTACATTTCAGTTCTACAATGCATTTTTACCTATATGAGTTCAATCGTTTTGTACAAAAATGTAGAAGTTTATGGGCCATGATCTAGTTTTTCAGCATTGTCTCAAACCATTCAGCTTATTTGGATTGCCATGGGTAGCTTTAGGATGCTACGTTTGTGCCCGATGCATTTTATCAGTTCTTGCCAAAGAGCAGTTGGCTGGCACCCCATCTCTCCTTCTCCACTGGACGCATCTCTGCCATGCCACATTGAGAGCTTTGTAGAAGGCTGTATTTGTTTGTCCATGCACACAATAGCTGGTCTGTGAGTAAAAAAGCTCTGTTTTTCTTTAGTCAGCAGAAACTGTCAGCCCAGCACAAAATGGACATTTGTTGAGCCTCTGTAGCAATAATGTCATCGGTAGAATCGAGAATATGTCCCGTTTCTGCTTTTTCAGCCATGTAAAACTCTTCTTGTCTGCAGTAATGAGTCCTTAATGAATCTGGGTGTCTATGTTTTTTCGCACCACTTTGCCATGGTGAATTAACTGGGACAGTTCTTGTAAACGCGCTAATAATGGCTGTGGGAAAAGGCAAACGTTGATGAGCGTTTCGTAGGTTTCGTTCACTTGTTAAATGCCTCATAAACATGCTTTGTGGCATTTTGATTTGGAAATGCTCCAGTGAGAGCATCTTGTTTAGTAGTTAGTGAGTTGCAAGGTGTTTAGGATAGAAGTGCTCATGAAGTCCTATGGCTACTGTTCCAGAAAAGTGCTATATTTTAACTATATATAAGTATTATTGTAACTTGTAATGTAAAGTAAAAATATTCTAATTATCAATTTATTTATTTTAAATGACATGTAAAGTGTTAATTTTCCTTTTTTTAACATTCAAGAAGAATAATCAATGTTTAGGGTCCCTGCATGTCTTGCATTTTATTTACTTTCATCTTAAAAATGACATGGAACCTTTCTGTGTTTGTGGAGAAATAGTCTTGTTTGCTGTGCAGCGTTGATTGTTGTAATAAAGTTGAAGGGTCAGGAGGAAGCTGTTCTGAATAAGTTAAACGTCCCATGGGGGCGGAGCTTCCTCCTCTCCCACTTTTATTACTGGGTCACTGGGTGTAGTGAGAATGTCCTGACTCGTGGAGGCTGAATTGGCTGATGGTTTCCCAGTAATATATAATAGGGCAAGAATAAGTAGTTTGAAGATTGTTGCATAACTCTTTGTAGCCACATTCCATTTATAGATGAATATAATAGTGGTTATTTTTCAAGGTGACTTTAAAGAAGCTTTTAAAGCCATTTAAATGTAAACATGACTTTAAAATGACTATAAGCACTCTTATAATTGTTCTTTTAAACATAGTCCCTTGTTGATACACCTGGAGTAAACAAAGCTTTGTTTTTCTTGAAACTCTCTGTTTAATGGAAGTGCCATTGAAATAGTTTTCTCAGCTGTACCCTTATATGTGTATCACACTCCACACCCTGCTATTACTTTAAACAGCATTTTCAATAACAGTAGCAAAATAAATCCAAAATAAGATTCAGAGGTCATCCTGGACCATTCGATCAAAGCGTCTTGAATAGGATCACAGTCCTATACCGGAATGTAGTAGCAACTTTCTGTCTATATAGAGACATTTTAAGGGGCCATATGACGTTGAACATTATTTTGTATATTTGGTGTAATGAAATGTGTTTGTGGTTTAAGGTAAAAAAAAAACATTTTCCACATACTGTACGTTGTTTCTCCTTTGTGCCCCGCCTTTCTGAAACCGGTTGAAATCAGGTTTACACTGATTGGGCAGCTATCCAGTACGTTGTGATTGCTCGAATAAGATTTTAATGACTTGTACTTTCTTTTTATGTGTTGTGTTGCATTGCGCCATGTAAACATAAAAGCATGTCTGCATTTGTGATCGGAGAAATGACAAACAACAAGCTCTACTATATAACTGCTCAAAACCTAAGTTTGAATCATCAGTGGCAAATCTTTAAATCCGAAAACATACTTGCAGACTGTGAGTCAGAACAGCCGGCATTGTAGTCTACTCTCCCAGGATCAGGAAACAGTCCTCCATAAAATTCCCTGCACAGATCTGAATATTTGGAATGAACTGTACTCTAACAGTGTTGTAAATACAACTTAACCACTGATTTCTGCTCGTGTCCTCTTTTGGAAAACCAAGTATTTTCGCTTTCGCAATGAAGCACACAGTGGCAGCAACAATAAAGTTACGCCTTATTTCTTTGCGTGAATATTTGGGTGGCATTCAGTGGCGCCCCCAGAAAATTTTAACAGGGGTTGCCAGATGAGGCCACAGTAAATTTTGGGGTGGCACATTAAAATAAAGAAAAACTATTAAGGGTTTGCAATATAGACAAGTTATATCTCTGTGATTTCTGGGATTTTATCGATAATGATAATTAGACTATTTTGCTGAGTGTTATTGTGCTGATGTCTTATTTCTAATTGTGCTGACAGCTGACTCATGATTTTTTTATTTTTACATTTACACCATTTTTTTCTAAAAGTGTGCCCCCTTGGGGGTGCCCCTAGTGGCATTATGCAAATCTTCCCAAATCATGACGTAGGCATGTTTAGACGAGGTGTTTTAGGAGGGCATGGACGAGTTTTAACTTTTATAAAGAATATCCCTTCGGGTTTGAGACATTAGTCTTTGCAACTTTAGGGATCTCATCTATACACGAACAGCTTGTAATGCTCCAAAGAGAAAATAAAACTTGAAATTGCATCAATTCAATTCAAGTTTATTTTTATAGTGCTTTTTACAATACAAATCATTGCAAACCAACTTTAAATAAAATTAAGTTTTAAAATGAAGTCATGATGGTAACTGTTAATAAAAAATTAATAAAAGACCTAGTCAAACAGATAATGAACACTATTATGCAAATTGCTAATTACATCATATGACCCCTTCAAAGGATAATGCAGAGTCAGCCGGTGATCCTACACAGGTGATACAGCTTCTTCTGGTCAGTTTTACAGTTTCATGGTCATCAGACTACAATATCTGACAGAAGAATGGTGTGATCGACCAATAGGGATTAAGTTGTCAAGAAAGCTATGCATAAAAGTTTTATTATAAACTGTATAACCGTTTTTAATTTTACATTAATTTTAATTTTACATTAAAGTTATACGTGCTTCTCTCTAAATCTGAAATTTTAGTGTTTGTATTTTGTGGGTTGGCTGTGATCAGTCTGGCCTTGTCGTGCTGATAGCAGTCTGAAGGAATGGCCGCACTGCACAGATAAGACTTCTGTGTGTCCTTTGTTGTGTTCGAGCAGTTAGTCTGCGCTCAGCTGTCAAAATGAAAGATTCATAATCCGCTGAACTTTTTTGATTGAAAGGATTTAGCGTGACTGCTGTTGGAAGTACACAATGGGTTTTATTTGGTACTTTTCTTTCTTTCTTTTAAGTTCACATGCCTCATGTCAGTCAAAGGTTTAATGAAAACTTATTAATGGACATATGTTTCCAATCTCTGCACAATAGCTTTCTGAGTCTCAAGAAGTGTGAGAAGTGACAGTATGTTGAAACTATTGAGCTGTTTTTGAAGGCTTCCTTTGTAAATCTCAGCTTTGTAGTGTTGTATGCATCTGCTGTTGATTTAAATTGCTTAAAAACAGAGAGAGCCAGAAATAGAGACTAAATGCCCCTGACACATAAATAAATGTACTCCCCTTTTCGTTGTTTAAATCTTCAACCTTGTTGTTGAGGTTTGTGTAGACCTAGTCAGTTAAACATGTTTGTTGTAAAGGTTTGTGGCTCTAGAAAATTGCAATTAATGGAGTGTGGAACCAAATTCTTTCACATCGTTTTAATCTGGGTCATGATTTCACATGATTTATCCAACTGAATTTAGTGATAACCATTTTTACACTCCCTTTTCAAAAGTTACCATTCAAAATTGTATAATTATTTTTTGTTCATTTTTTTTTCAGTAATAATGCATTGAATTGGTCAAATGTGGCAGCAAAGACTAAATATTTACATTTTAATTTTTGTTAAATTTTGTGCACTTGACCCCCTGCAGTATAAGATCATACAAGGGTTTTTAAATTGTCACCAACTTGTAAAACATATAAGGAGTGATGTTTGTTGTTGTGGGCATATGTTGTTTTTTCTCAAAACATTAGCAGTCTATCCAAGAAATATGTTAGACACCTGGATGTTTTTGGAGCTGTTTTTCAGATACTTTCAGATGTTAGCTTATGTTAGCATTACGCACATGGAGCAGATGACATGTTGTATGTTGAATACCAAACATATGCTGTAATTGGGATGTAATGTGGTTCCAATTAACGTTTGGCAAAGATTCCTCCAACTCATCTCTGTAACTGTACACAGACCATTGACGTATTTTTTTCCCACACCCCTGCATCCTCTTTACCACAGTAAATGACATCAGCACCTGGCAACACAATGACCTCAGAAGCAAGCAAACAAACAGACAAGGCTTCCACCGCTTTACCATCATCAAAATTACAGGAAAGTCTGGCGTGTATTAGATGATTGGATATAAACCCTTCAGATCTGTTTTCATTTTGGTGGACTTTGGAATACACTTCATTGCTCGCATTGCTGGCAGAATAGCTGTTGACAATGTTGTTTTTAGTTTGCAAGTGTAGGAGTCCAAAAAAGAGGCATTTTAACAAGCACATGCGTTTGTTGGTTATTGAGTCAGATGTGCTCTATCTGAAAAGCATCCCTAAATGCACAAGCAAAATGAAAAGCTCAGTTGAAAAAACCTAATCCGGATGGAAAGTGGATCCCGTAGGAGCCTCGGGGACCTGGATCAGCATGCTTAACAAATAAAGCATCCCCTATGATTTCCTACGTCACTTCTGACTGACTTTTCTGTCATGCTTTTAAATGCCAAGCCTGTTTACACTAAACATTTCAAAAGAATAGAATGTCAAAACCTGTTCATGATGGGTGGTTTGCAGGTATTCATATTTACCCTTTGAAATATTATGCCCCATGAATGGATGTTACATTTACATCCACACCTTAAATCTCAGCTACTAGGTTTTTTATTTTTAGAAATATGGTATAAAAAAATAAAATAATGTTGCCCCTTGGGCAGATGAGCGGTTATTAAACAGAAGGTTTTATGGATTCATGAAGATGGTTTCTGCATGTCACTGCGTGATTTGATGCAATGGTTCATACTTGACTGACACTAACATGAAGCTTTGGTGAAAGTATTTGGATATGTGCCCTGAGGTTGTGTGTTTACCCGTGTAAAGCTTGTTTTACAGTGGAGTCCAAAAGACAGAGACCACCAGTGAAAAGTTACTTTTCTCAATACAATATTGAAAAAATGTCAAAACATTTATTGTTTACTATCTTATGGCAGAATATAGAAAAATTTGTAACATTTTCATTTGTGTATTGTAATAGAATGTACATTTTATTACATTATGATAAGTGACTTCTCAGGCTTTTCCCGTTTTAAATGTATGAAATGCTTTTAAAAGACTTTTAGATCTCCGTGTATGAAACTGGGTGGTATTTTAGTTTGCTCTCAGATCTGAGAGTCTTGCAGTTTCATCATTGTACCGGTACACTGCAGTCAGCCAGTGCTAAAAAAACAAATCTCAGCTGTGACTTTGTGTCTCCTCGAGGGCTGGTAAAACACACCCAAACCTGTCCATCTTGGTCTTGTTTAGTTGCTTTACAAATCTGTCTGCAAGTGACCACATTGCTACAATGGAATTACCACGCCTCTTATTTCGGGACTCACTCTTGAAACAAGGTAACGATTTTCCCCTGCCAAAATTACTAAATTAACAGAACTGTTATGCATTTCTTGTTTAGACTCATTTTATGTGTTTTATTCTTAAACCACTCTGAGTTCTAGACATGGTGTTTTTTGGCTCTTTGCCCTTCCAACTTTTATGCTGTTGAGTTGCAGAAACATGTTGCAGCTCATTAAATGGTAATTAGTGGAAGCCTTACACCATACCATACCAGCAGTAAAGCATGCAGGGAAACACATGAGCTTGTTCCTAACCAGAAACCTAATAGATGTACCACAGGCCCAGAGTATAGTGCATGGTTTTAAAGGTAATCTGCATTACTGTGCATTGTTGTCCTCAGCCTTCCTGTTTATTTAAAAGGCGTCAGAAGGCTGTGTAGCATAAGAAATATGTATTTATCCTGTATGCATGCCTACTATGTAATTGTTATTGTCTCTGGAGCATGAGATGAATTACCCTGCAGTCACATGAGACTAAACTTCTGACTGTAATAATTCTCAAATATAATTTATCTGCTCAAAAAGGCTTTGTAAGAGTTCAGATGTGCTCCTCATTAAGTGGTGAAACATGTGAGAGTCATTTCACGATTATTTTTAACTTATTTTATTCTCTTTGGAATACATTGAGGTTTCCTGGTTGCACAGGAATCTTGTAATAGGAACAGACACCACGTCAAGCATCTATAGACCTTCTGTTTTTTACTGCCAAGACTTCATCACCACTCTAGAGACGCAACTACAAGAGGCAGCTTGCCGTGTCTTGGCCTACATATTTGTATTCCACATGTTTCTCTATTGACCAATGAGTTGTACTTCTTAAGCTAAACACACAGAGGTCACACTGTTCCTGCAAAGTAAAGTCAGACAACACATTGCTCTTGCGTGTGGAAATACTGAATGGAAGTAATTTAAAAACATGAAGAAGCAAGGAGCAGTTAGCTTGGTTGGCAGCTTCCACAAGGGTCCATTACTCACGCACAGCAAGAATCTATGGCTTTGTTCACACTGAAACCAGTTTAGATTAGTTTCTAAAATATATGGCCATTTAGGTCTGACTGATTTATTGTTATTTTGTATATGGTGAAATCTGATCAATTTCAGTAGCAGATGATATGGTCAGTGTCAGTATATGTACACTACTGTTCAAAAGTTTGGGAATAGTCTTAAGTCATCATAGTTAGGTTAACTGCGAAAGCAGTGAATGGGAGAGTACCCAAAATATATTTTTTCCATTCCCACTTGCTCAGATATCAAAACAAAAAAATCCATGATGGTGTTTTCACGAATTTACTGAGAGGCTGATAACTGCAGTCAGAAGAGAAAACGATGTCAAATTTACGTCCCTCCCATAGACACTGTATCAGAAACACCCTTGCATTAGCATTAACTAGTTTTTTTGTTTTTTGCTTTTGCTGCAAAGGTGATGTAATACAAAATATAGTGTTATAAATGTGTATTATAATTTATTTAATTTTATTATAAAAATGTAAAAAAAACTAAATTTGAGAATTTACAATGCTTTTGAAAAGGGTCCATTGTTTTTATTCTGCAGGGATGCATTAAATTGATCAAAAGTGACAGTGAAGACATTTATAAGGTCACAGGATTAAATGGCATGTTAAAGCAGAAAACAGTCAATTTAAATTGTTATAATGATTTAACCGTATTACTGTTTTTGCAGTAGTTTTGACCAAATAAGTGCAGCATTGGTAAGCATAAGAGACTTTGTTCAGAAACATAAAAATAAAACCATTTACAGACCCCAAATTTTTAAACGATAGTGTACATTTTTCCTAGTAATGGCCTAGAACAGAGGACTACAAACTTGTCATTTGGTGCCTAAAACAACAAGTGGGAAACAGTTTCTGTGATTTATTTATGTATTTAGCACACTTTATCAGATCGGTGCTGGATTGGAGGTCTGTGAAAACCAGATGACTCATATAAAGTTAACCCCTTCAGCCTGTTTCCTAGAAGGAGCATCAACTATGACCGTTTCTCCAGATGGATGATGTTCTGTCTCTGTGGTCCATGTCACGTGTACTAGAACTCCTTGGTTAAGGCCTTAAACACCACATCAAAAAACAGTCAGTACGAGTCTAATTTTGCTTTTAATTCTCCTTTCGACACTTTTGGTTCTATGTTTTATCTGCTTGCTTCTCCCTATGAATGATTTTCCATCAAAATAAGCTTTTTTTTATAGTGCCTAAAACTTTCCACTGAATGTGGGGTTGAATTACACACAAACTGCTTTCTGCCGTGTTACCCGTACTTGTTTGTTTCTTCTTTCATAGGGAAGGAAGAATGACCACAGAGTCTGTGATGGCACGTTTTTGTGAATGTAGACTGCTGAGATATCAAGTAGCTTACTTGCTTACTGTTTGGTAAGCATTTCTGAAACCCGCTCCCTCTCACGGCTCCAGACAGGGAAGTGAGATTCCCCTGGCCTGGAGCAGAACCGGGTTGTGCTGGTGGTTCCTCACTGGGTGGAACTAGAACGTGGCAGAGGTAACACACCCTGTGCTCTCACTGCACCCCAGTGATTACAGGGCTTGCCGAGTCTTTTTCAGATTCAAAGGAGGATCTATTTTCAGTTTACCACCACAAGAAAGGCAGAGAAACCACATGTCATGACCACGTTATGTTTTAGAAGTCCGTCTGCAGGTCTGTTTGCTTCTGCCATCTACATTATTCATGCATAAAATATATACCTTATTTTTTTATTGATTAACTTATTTTATTTTTAAATAAATGCGGTGCTTATAAACTTTTTACCTCCCCCAAATTTTTGAATGGTCTTAAAAAAAAAATTAGCCTTCTCTGGCTGTCCATACTGAACTGCTAAAAAGTGGCTTATGTCCAACAAGAAATTGAATGTCCACTTTATATTGACCCGATGAGCTTTCATAGTCTCCTCACTGTAATTGTATCTCCCTCTGGTGTCGGCAGGCAGATGCATCATGGGTCAGTAAGTTCAGTGACTCTTGACTGTGAACTGAGGGGAGTGTGATGATACACTAGAATAGAATAGCTCAAGCATTTAATTTTAAAGTATTTGAGTGGAGCGAAATGAAGCGCTCACCCTGGAGAGTTCCAATATAAAGAGGAATGTCCTTCCTGTTGCTTCAGCAGCAGGATCTACACTTCCTGTGGGACTGCAGTAGCTAAAATGGTCTTTATAACAGGAAGACCAGGTCAGGGTCAGCATATCAGTCAACCAATAGCAGTTCAGGACAGTAATTGATAAATGGATTCAGAAAGTCTGATTGTATGGCTTGTTGTTTTATATATTGTAAAATATATTCAGCATCAAAAAGATGTAATTACTTGATTGTTAGAAATGGAAAATGATGAAAATCCTTGTTTTAGTATAATATGCAGTATTATAGTATTATAGACTAATAAGAGTTTTTATGAATTCTCTCAATTAGCTTTTATAATTTCAATTTTCATTTTTGTTGTGTTTTAAGTTTACTAATTTCATGTGCTTTTGAAATTTTTATTCGTTTTTCAAAAATATTTTTGTTATTTACAATAGTGTAATCTCATAATAAAATCAGGCTTTTGCTTATTATACTTCTTACACATATAGTTCAGTTAGTTGCCAAGGCAGGATTTCAAATTTTATTCATATATTTTCATTTCATTTGAGCTTTATTGAAATTATCAAAATTTTGTTTATAGAAATTATTTTATTAACTTGTTAGTAGTGTTTGTTAACGATAACAACATTGCCAATATGTTGTTCATATAAGAAACTAGAACAATCAGGTGTTTTCAGCCCTTGGAAGTTAGGACTGGAAGTTTTTTTTTTTTTTTTTTTTTTTTTTAATGTAACTTTCCACGTTAGTTTGATGTATGATCATAGTATCAGTCTGACTTTGTGACTTGGGCATTGTTCATTCATTCATGACCGATTACAAGCCTGCTTATTGTCTTTTAAATATGTCTGTCAAGTCATGCTAAATTTATCACATTATAATATTTTTAAGGCAGGAAAAAAGGACATTTTCATCACATAAAGATGACTGTGCCCTTCATGAAGTCTTCACAGCAATAGAGCTCAAGTTAACACTTCTTGAACAGTGTTTACAAGCACAGACTCTGTGTTGACTGTGAAACTTTGCACCCTTAAATAAACCTGATACTTGAGGTTGACAGTAATTGACATATTTCGGTGCTCGCGTGGCTTTGGACTCAGTCATGTGTGAATTCGTCTAGTTTGACTGTGGATGTGGTAGACATGGGCTGAGGCTCATTCCCAGAGGCTTTCAAACATTGGATCTGCCTTTCTGGCATGGCAACAGCACATTTACTCAGTGACCTAAATAAAAGACTGGAATCAGGAATGCTGGGAGAGCAGGTCTGCATTGATTCTGAAGCGTTTTTATTTTATTAGCGTACAGATGATGGCTTGATATTTTAACTTAACACATTAAATTGAAGGACTGTTAGTTCTGAGTGTCTGTGGTAAAAACATTAAACGTGAAGCCTGTGGATGCTGTTATTTACAAGTTAGAGTACCGTCACACATACACACACCTTTAAAAAGGGCTTAAGAAAACAGGTGTGCGAAACGCGCCACAACGTGTCCTTGTTCATACCAGATCCGTTCAGAAGTTCAATCGTTCAGTAAAGGTGTTCAGTGAAGGAAGTGGACGCCATGTTTAGTGCCCTAAGGAGGGGTACATTTAAATATAACTCTCAGAGGACTTTTTTCATCCTTATTTTCCTCTCATAACCCTAACAGACTTGCAGTCTTACTTTATTAAAGGTCTTAAAAAAATAAATAAAAGCATTTTAATGAACATGTTTTTTCCCCCCTCTTAATTATAAATGGGGAGCCGCTTACTTTTATAAGGTGCATTTTATATCTTTTAGGAGAATTTGGTTGTCTGTCAGAGAAGAATTCAGTGCTTACACATTCCTGGACTGTATTAGTTCTGCTGTGGCACCACAATGAAATCTTTATTGTGTGGGAGCTGACCAGCATGGCCTCACTGGACCGTTTTAGTACCACTTTGTGTGTGTGTGTGTGTGTGTGTTTGTGTATGTACATTTAAACACATCATCCCTCACTGTACGTGTCTCTCTCAGCGTCATATCTGATCATCCTTTAGAGTCATGTAACTTCCCTTTCTCCCAAGATTAGATTAGATTGCATCAAACAGCATCTCCCTCAGTAGGTTGGAGAATGTGCAATATCTTTCAAGGGATACTTTTTTCAAAACTTTTCTCATTTTAACTACTGTTCAGAAGTTTGAGGTCAGTAAGTTTGTAAAAGAGTAACACTGTGAAACGTTTTCAGGTTGAATATGTTATAAATATAATTTATTGCTGTAATGGCAATACTGAATTTTCAGCACGCATTATTTAATTCTTAAGTGTCACATGATCCTTCAGAATTATTCTAATGTGCTTATTTGATGTTTTTAATATTTCTTATTTTCAATGTTGAAAACTGCTTAAAGGGTTGGTTCAGTGTTTTTTTTCTAGGCTTGATTGTATTTGTGGGGGGTTATGTTAATGCTTAGTTAAAAAAAAAAAAAAAAAAAATTCACAAAATATACCTTTTATTCCACACCGCTCTGTCCCTTCTCCTATTAACACGTTGATCATTTCCCTTTTTTTCTGAAGTCCCTCCCTCGGAAATAGGTGATGGGCTCTGATTGGTTAGCTAACTGATTGGCTAAACCATCTAAATATCCCGCCCCTCATCTCAGCATCATGTGCTCTGGTTGTATTGTAAACACCTGCGTCATTAATACTGCTTATCGCTGTATATAAGCTACTGCTTATGTTAGCTTTTAAAATATGGTTTTATCCTGATTAAAGCTTTAATACAGAATGGCAAGTGCACGCGCATTCATGTTTAACGATTCTCATAGCTATGCGAAAATAAGTGTATAATTATAACAGTTCTTTACAGAAGCTGAGCTGAATAAGGAAGAGAGAGATAGAGAGAGATGCATAGCAGGGGGACGTGTGAACAGTATTAAGAACCACTGCTTTAGAACATTGATTTCGAAACTTGTGAATCCGTAAATTGTTAGAAGACCGAATCGTGATTCATATATGAACAGATTTTTACACACACCTCTAGTTTTCTCTTTTTCTTCTTTAATGCAGCAGCGCATGGCATCACCCCCTTTGCTGCCTTTTCCCAAGGTAAGGGTTTATTTGGGTTTGTGATGTCACGAACCTGGGAAGTAACTTGTTGTAGTCCCTACAAGCCATTTTTGTAGGCATCAAACTGCCAGAAATGTAAAAGACGATATCTCCATTTGCATTGAGGTTTCAGCTTTGTAACTTTGCAGATATTGTTTATGCTCAAACAGCAACATTACATACAAACCTCTTTTTATTATATTGGTGGATTCTTTTATTAGTAATGTTAAAAGAACAGCCTTTATTTGGAATAATAAAAATCTTACTGACCACTAACTTTACTCACCCCATATTATTCCAAGCATCCATTATGTTACTTTTTCCTCAGAAAACAAAAGTGTCATGTTTAAATATTGGTAAACGTCATGTGAGTAGAATTCACTAATTTTTTTATGTGTTGGATTGAAACCTCGGGTCACTATGAAACGGATAAAGAGCTGCATGAAGGTCTTACTACAATTCTAAAACGTTAAAAAAAAAAGGTCTTCTAAAATTTCTACTTTCTACATAAAGAACAAAACAGTAATGCAAGGACTAGATGTTAACTAAATGACAGAATATTTATTTATGGGTGAGCAATCACATTTAAAGCAAAACTCCTCTTCTTTCCTACAAGCTAATATGACCTCTCTGGACTACACAAGCACAAAACTGCCTCTTTGGAGCATGTGTGCTCAATTTTTCCAACATTTTCTAGTTCTTGTGCAATCACTGGTGTGAGGCTGCAGCTGATTTGAATCTGTTCACCGCTGTTTTGCCATGAAAGTGTGTCTTATTTATCATTTTTACTTTAAGACCCTTTACATTTCGCTCGTACAGTACTGCATCAGAACATTAACTTTCACTTGGGTCATTCATGCAGTGATTTTAACACATTGGCACATTTGTTGCAAAAGACAAAAAGAGTTCTGCTCACACTCAGTGATGGAGTCACAAGCCAAGAATCCTTGGTGTTGGAATGAGTAGATCTGCATGTAATCAGTTCAGTGGAATGTGCACAGCCATGGACCGAGAGACTTCAGGGAATGTGGGAGAAGGAGACAGCGGCCATCTTTGTGTTATGACAGAGAAATGTGTAACGCCTTTGTTTCAATTCATGTCAGTAAATGTTGGTTATATGCAAGCTCTCACTTTCACTGTGTGCATTACAGTATTATGTTTTTTCTAAGAGGTCTTTGTGTTCATATGTTAACCACATTTGTTAGTGCAATTGTTGCACATACCAGCCATTTTACATAATAAGAGGTTACAGTGTTAGAAGCTATGTAAGGTTTATTCCAGATCTCTCTCTCTCTCCCTGTTTTCCAGGCCATGGAGAATGCCACTGCGGTGAGTGTAAATGCCACGCTGGTTATATTGGAGACAACTGTAATTGCTCTACAGAGACGGCTTCCTGTGTGTCGGACGACGGCAAGATCTGTAGCGGGCGGGGCAGCTGTGTGTGTGGGCGGTGCCAGTGCACTGAGCCAGGGGCATTTGGGGACACGTGCGAAAAATGTCCCACCTGTCCAGATGCTTGTGGAACAAAGAGGTATGAGACCGAAGATGCTGAAACTAACTAAACTAAAGCTAACTCGATTTCTAATGTGAGGTCTGTCTGTAAAAGTGTATACTTTATTGAAAATATGTTTGCATATGGGAATTGTACTGTCCAATAGCATACAGTTTCATACTCATTTGCAGCATTTTAACCTTATTTTACTTTAAATTGGCACTTCGTTTTCATAAAATATGTTGGGCTGCCCCCTTACTGTTGACTAACCATTTGTGAAGCTGAACCGTAGCGCTCTCTGCAGGAAAGATGAGCTCCGGTGCACTCACTTGCTCTTAAAATGCTCAGTTTTTGGTCATACTGATAAGAGTAGTACATCTTTCGGATCTGTAAAGTTGTTGTTTATTTGTGTGCACTCACATAAACAACAAACATCATGCTGATAAAATGCTTCCTGTATACAAATGACTGCACTTCAAAGGACCTCTCTGTCGAGTTCCTGACGTTTGTGGACGACAGTCATCGGCCTCATCAAGGACAGAGACGAGTCTGCTTACAGACAGGAGCTTGAGCAGCTGGATGTCTGGTGCAGTCTTGACCACCTGGAGCTAAACACTCTTAAAACTGTGGAGATGTTCAGGTTCATTCAGGTTCCCGGGCAACACCATCTCTCATAATCACATTATCTATATTGTAAAAAAGACCCAGCAGAGGCTGGATATCCTCCTACAGCTGAGGAAGTTCAACCTGACACAGGAGCTGCTGAAACCCGGTCATCACCTGTTTGGTTTGGTTCATCTACCAAAACAGACATCAGAAGAATACAATGGACAGTCAGGACTGCTGAGAAGATTATTGGTGAACTTTACATCTCCAGAGTGAGGAAAGGGTCTAAGAAGATCACTCTTGACCCTTCATACCCATCCCACTCTATTTTTGAACTGTTGCCCTCTGGCCGGCTCTACAGAGCACTGTGCACCAAAACAGCCAGACACAAGAGCAGTTTTCCCCCCAGACCATATCGCACTTGAACAACACATAACACACCTCAGTACCGCACATCTGTAAATAGCACATAAGCACATTTACAGTTCTGTCTATGGACATTTTTCCTTTTTCTGTTTTTTTTTTTAATTGTTATATTGTCTGTTCTCTCATTTTATGTACTGTATGTCTGCACTTTGTTTGTTTTTTCTGTACCAGAAGCCCCTAACACCAAGACAAATTCAGTGTGTGTGTGTGTGTGTGTGTGTGTGTGTGTGTGTGTGTTTGTGTCTGAACACACTTGGCAATAAAGCTGTGTGTCTGTTTTTGTTGTTGAGGAACAAATCAAAAATATTTCTGTGGCACAAAGTAGCATCCCACAAGATGATGTCAGCAGAGCTCTTATTTACACTACATACACCAACATGTGGTCTCCATTAGACTCCTCAGAGCTGATTGGCAGAGTCTGAGATCGCTTTCATTTGTCTATGACTCTTGTTAAGATTCAAACTTGTCAGTCTTGTGATAGTTACAGTTTGACTTTTCTATATGTTTCTCTTCAGGGAATGCATTGAGTGCCGTCTCTTCAACACGGGGAGACTGGCCGATAACCAGACCTGCCAGCGCATGTGCAAGGATGAGATCATCACGGTGGAAACACTCAGTGAGTGCACACTTGACACACTGAATGATGATCACTTCTTCTCTCCACCCTGCACAAACACACTTCTACCTCTCATCCAAATGCATATGTGGTTTGTTTGAGCCAAAGAACAATATTTGGACATATGTTTGTTTGTATGTTTATGCTCTGCTATCAGTTAACTATTCAGTAAACATGGTACTTAAATTAACTCATATGAGAAAACTCAAAAAGACAACACAATAATGGTTGCTTAACAGGCATCTTCCTTAAGTCAAAGAGAAAAGTTGAACCCAGCAGTGATCGGGAGCTCAGTTCAGAGATCATCAGGACACACTGTTGGTCGAGCGCCACCGTTTGTGCTTCCAGGTCATGACTGTGTTACCCGCAGCAGGGTGAAGCACAGTTTGTGGCGTCTCATGTCCTGCTCTGTTTATGTTATTATCTAGAGAATGTGAGTCTGGACGTCTCCGCAGCACTAGCTGTTCTGTGTCCCACTGTGAAAGCATGTGTTTACTGCTCTTCCACTAAAACCGTGCTATTAATACAAACCACTGACATGTAAAATGCTCAAATTCATTTAGAATAGCAATTTAGAAAAATAACATTTTGTTGTGTATATAGATCTCTTTTTATTATATTTTTGTATATAATTTTTTATTTGATTAATTTATAATCATGAAGGTTTTATTAGAGTCCGTAAGCTATGAATCAAGTTTATGAGACCTTCTCCGGGGTATTTATAACAGGTTTTATAGCTGGAGGAATTCTTTAACATTTGTCTAGGAATGCATGAATGAATGTTTATTGTTGGGCAATATGAAGCTGGTCTTATTCGCTGAAATGCATTAGTGAAACATTCAGGTTGCCTGTGAACTCTTTAAGGCCTTTCCACGTCACTCTTAATTGTAAAAGAAGGCATCAAGGATGATGTTTAACAACATTTCTCTGCCGTTTCAGTCAGCTGACTTCCTTAATGGACTCCACATGTGCATACCGGAAACATCTAGCTCAATCTGAGAAAAGAGGCTCCGTAGTTAAATGAATGTTAGGAAGGGAGAGACTTCCTAGACTATTGGGGATTTTAATTATGATAACATTTAAACACTCTTGATCAATCTGGGTCCTTGTTGAGGAATGCAGGGTCTGGTCCAACAATAATTTCAGTGTTTCAGTGTTTATGCTGTTGGCTTGACACTTCTTTCTCATTTTATTGCCTTAGACACAGTTTGCACAGCTGTTTTATTCAACTAAACTCCTCTTTTCCTCAACTTCTCTCTATCTGTTTCAGAAAAGGAAGATTCCAACGCTGTTCAATGCGTGTATAAGACAGAGAAGGACTGTGTGATGAAGTTCACCTACTCTGAACATGCCAGTGGCCAGTCGGTCCTCACTGCCCTTAAAGAGCCAGGTCAGTGTTTAGCACTTCACAACTGGCCCAATAAGAACGGCATTTCAGAATCATGTTCAGCACAGTCTTTGTTTCGAATGGGAAAGTACGTCAATGTCTTACATTATGGCCATGCATTTATGTATTTTGTGTTTTTCCAGAATGTGCTGTTGCCCCAAATGCCATGACTGTGCTCTTGGCAGTTGTTGGCAGCATCTTGTTGATGGGCATCGTGCTGCTAGCTCTCTGGAAACTGGTCATCACCGTCCACGACCGCCGCGAGTTTGCACGCTTCCAGAGTGCACGTTCACGAGCGAGATATGAGATGGTGAGATTTAATCCATCTACTGCACTGCATATGATCCCAATGATAGAAATCACATACTTGTGACTGTGTGAAATGTTGGAATACTTTTCATGTCACAATACTTTTGACTGAGTTCCATTAATCAAGGTTTTTTTTTTTTTTTTACATCTTTGAAAGAAGTCCCCCCTTTTTTTTAACCAAAGCTGCATTTCTTTTATCGAAAATACAATGAAACCGTACTATTGTGAAATTGGATTACAATATTAACCGTTTTCCATTTGACAGTATTTTATTCCTGTGATGCAAAGCTGCATTTTCAGCAGGCATTATTACAATCTTCAGTGTCACATGGTCCTTCAGAATTATATTCAGTACATATTCAGTATTCTTTGAATATAAATTCAAGTAAATTCAAAGTAAATGCTCAACTCTTCTAATAGACATTTTAAAGAAGGATACATAAATATCTTTGCTTATCAGTTCAGTGCGTCATTGCTCAGGAGTAAAGATAAGGAAAACGTTTCTTATCAATATTGAAAACAGTTGTGCTGATTATTTTTATTCATTATATTTTGGAAACATTTTTGCAGATATTTTGAATAAACATTCAAGAGAACAGCATTACTTTGGGGGAAAACAATTAAATTCTAAATTGATTTAGAAATCTTATTTGAGACAAATAAAAACTGCATTGATTTCTTTTTGAATGCTAGTGTAGGTGCAGTCTTATGCATTCATATACCATTGTTTGTAAGTTATTTATAATGCAAATAGCCTGAACTGGCAACTCTATGCAATCACAAGGACAAAAACAACCAGACTTTGATTGAAACCATGAGGCCTTTTGGAAAACATCAGTCATGATCATTCCAGACATCATGATCATTCCAAGACTGTGTTTCAAAGACTCCGTTCGCTCTGCCCTTCTAACCATGTGCATTTCAATCAACCCATCTGACCAGTTTATTCCTCCTCCTCTCCTTGTCTTCTTCCCAGGCATCTAACCCTGTTTATAAGCAGTCCATCCCCTCTCACCCAATGGAGACGGATTTCCATATGCATATTATCAAGTCATGCAACGGAGGAGTCCACTGATCGACCTGCATTTGGACTGGGGGACATGGCGGGACCTGTCCAGCACACCTCTGCACTACAGTGGAGGACAGAGACAGAGCAAATGTTACCGTCTTTTGCAATGCAAACATTTTTTGAGGCGTGTGGTTCCTGAGGATTGGAAGTGATCTTTGTGCGGTTTCAGTTGGATGAGCAGCAGCTGGACACATGGCTTGTCTAGTTGGAGAGGCAGGGCTTCTCTGCCTGTTCCAGAATTCTCCATGAGTGATAGACATTGACCTGCAATGGACCGCTTGCTTGAATATAATTCCTAACCATACCTCCTGCACATTATGATGGATTTGCTGTGCATTGTTTTATAGGCAAAGAGACATGAAGTGTATATTTTTAACAGTGTTCCTTTCCCAGCCGTTACACATTTTACATCATTTTATTAACCACATGTACAATAGTCAGATGCCATAAAGTGTGCATAGAACACAAAGAAATGCTAAATTATACATCAACTCTTTAATGGAGTGATTGGTACTAACCTAACCAGAGCAATGCATTTCTTAACTTGTTTTGCAAGTTGTATGTTAGGCTGAGATTTATAAAGTAAAGAAAGAAATGCCACTCTACAATGCTAGTCTTTAGTTTTTTTGCCAGAGGTTACACATTTTTATACTAGTTTGCAACTGTACAGTGTGATGCAATAACACTGCCTGCTGATAATTCAAGAGTGTCTCATTTGTTTTTGGAAGAATTACATTTAGAAGTTCCACACCCATCCCATCAGGACCTGGACTAAATCAAAATTAGACACTAGACACCAGCTGCCAGCAAGAACTGAGACTGACCCCATATCAATACTTAGTCATGTGGAAGTCATGTTTGTGTCTACTTGCTTTTACTACGATGTGTTTTGGTGCATTGTTTTCATATAAGGCGTATGTTTTCATATAAGGTGTATGTTCTTCATACTGCTCTTACTGCAAAAATCCAAACTGAATACACACCAGGTCTTTCACTGGTTATAATTTCAGTCCATATAATCATTGTTTCAAAACACAAGATCTTTGGAATAAATGATGAGAACATTTGGTTTACTCGCTGAAACACAACTGTATGACCTTTCAATTTAGTACTTTTAAAAATCAGTTCATTCAACACCAAACAATGCAAGATACATTGTTTAATTTCAGCCATGCTGCCGAGGTTACAGTAATACAGGCCAGACTTTCACAATTCGACAATACACTTACATTACCTAACTTGTGTAATTAATGTGAAATCTGTTAAGTTTGTAATACTATATGTCCAGTTTGTCAACAAAAGGTGTGATGGAGACAGGACATGGCCATGAGGTTTTGTGTAGTACAGTTTTTGCTGTCGATACAGTAAATGGTGTCATTTTACCATGTGACCGAGTCTGTACTGTACTTGGGTGACTTACATTACTTTGACGTTGTCTACCATAGTTTATAGTCCCACATGGCATACATGTATCTCTTATTCCGATTTGTCTGGTCATTCTGACACTTTCAATTGTACCTTAATGTATTTATCACAAATTGCAAATCTCTTTCTCTTTCACACACACACACACTTTGAAAGTTGAGGTTATTATCTGATTTAAATAGCTTACTGTAACAATTTATTTTACTTGGTTATCTATTTTGGAAATTGTCAACCATGCAGGTCTACAGAATCTTTATCTTTAGAAATGTATAGATACCAAATAATTAATTCACTGATTAACCATTACGATCTGCTGGATTACATCATAGACGGAGAGGAAAATGAAAAGTTTGATCGTAATATCATTATGAATGGCACTTGTTGTGAATGAAATGTTTAAACAGATGTGTAGGGGAATGTACAGTTAAAACCCAAGGACCAGATATGATGAATGAAGACCAGGAGTCAGAAATGCATTCAATGAAAGAAAAATTTACTGAAGAACATAGTTTGCAGTTTCATCAGCAGAAGTCAGCTTCAGTACTCTCGACGCAGAAGTCAGCTTCAGTACTCTCGACGGAGTTCGTAGGCCGCTCTGCGTACAACTCAATATCACCAACAATTATACTCCTGACAGGAGACTAATTGTGCCGATGCGCAGGTCAGCAAAAATCTGATTGGTTCCAAAACCTAGATAAACTTAGACAGTTTCCACATATGCAAGCTTGAGGCATATCTACTGATGACTATTTTGGCAACGAGTCTCTCCAAAGATGTATATCTGATACGCTGGACATCGGCAGTTGAACGTTTGTCCTGGGACTGTCCTGTACAGACAGATACTAATAAATATACACGCAGAGAGCTTATCAGAATTTTATCAGTATGGTTTGTTACACACGCACTTATCGAGTCTCATCTTGGAGAGTAGAAATATAGGCTAAGACAGGATTTCTTAATATCAAGCAGATACATTAATATCACAGTATGTTGTCCAATCTCTCGTGTCTCACATAAATGGGAGGTCATCCTGGCCCTGTGACCTGGGAAGGAAATAGACTTAGGCCTTTAAAGGCTTACTGTTACACATTCCACTCTTGCATCAAAACATCTAAGTGGTTAAATACTGATAACTTGTTTAATAACCACACAATATATTAATTAAATAATAAATATAAATAAGGAAGGATATTGTCAGGGCAGCATCCACTTCATCCTCTCCTTCAGATGATACCCCTATTTTGTGTTGTGAAAAGGATACCTTGTGATTTAGTGTTCTGTACTAACGCAGTTGAAAGCATGCTGATGTTGCGAAAAGGTGCATTTTGATCATTGTTGGTGAGATTAGTTTGAAAATGTACAACTTGTGAAATCTGAAATAAAATTCAAAATTAAATACATTTTAAAAAGCTGTAAAAGAACAACAGGTACATTATTAGGGTCCATTCATCTTAAGTCACCTTTGTTTGTGTAGTGCTTTATACAGTTAAGACTGTACAAAATAACAATCAATTATGCAAACTATGTCAGATATGAGACAAATTCATATTCCGCTGTAAAACAGTTCTCAAACGAAAATAATGTCATTGTTCAGCTCCAGTCAGTTCAGTGTTGATTCAGTTCAGTTCATCAATTATCAAACTATTTATGAAAAAGAAGCTCTACAAAAGATAATAGTGTTATTTAGTTCTATTTGTCAGTTTGAGTCAGTTCAATGTTGAATCAGTTTAGTTCAGTAACAATACTGAAGTTTAGTCACTTAGAAACTAATTTGATTCAAGATTAGTTAGATCTACAGAAAACCATTTCATTAGCAAGTGCACACAGAAGCAGAGCAGTGGAAGGCAAAAATCCATTTTATTAATTTCTTCTCAAACTACAGTCACAAAGCACATTTACATGCACAATTTGATATCAGTGTGACTAAAGTAATAATTTGTCATACAAAGGAATTGATCCAGTCAACTATATTTCATTTTAGTAAATGGATAAAAACAAAACAGTTTTTTCAGGAAACAACAGTGAGACATATAACCAGGTCAGAAAGACTAGAAGACAACAGCAGAATCTAAATACAGTCAATAGTATAACAAGGCACACATAATCTAGATAATGCAATCTGCATTTCTGCTTAATATGCAGACAGAAGACATGCAACATGTATTGTATGCACACTTTTAGTCATGTATAGTTGGATAGACCGATGAAGACTGAAGCTCAAGTACATAAAAACTAGTACTTTCCAACATACTTACAATCTTAAGGTCTTTTTGTTTGATGCTAACAAAACATGTCAGCACAGCAGGGGACGACACATCCACTCTTCTGGAAGCAGACAGGAAAATCTGACTTAATACTGCAAACTAGGTGACACAAGCCCTTGATCTGAGAGGGCCGTGCATCTGGAGTGGGCAAGGGGCTTAATGGGCTAAAGTTAGCTTAGTACCGTTTATTTGTCATATTCTCCTGTGACTCCTGTGAAGGCAGCTTGTTTTATGGTTAAAAGGTGTGGTGCAGAAGGGTTTTTTACCTGCAGCGAGAAAGATTGAGAGTATAAATCAGCCATTGTGTATGTGTGTGTGTCTGGTGACGTGTCAAAGGCCTCAGGTTCAGTTACAAGGAGCAGCTGTGTTCGCGATGGGGAAAGTGCACATACCTTCTGAAGGGCCCAGCTGAAAAACCATTTTCTGTGCTGCTTTACTGTGAAATCACATGAGACTATGTCCCTAAGACCTATTACAGAGTATTTTACCAGGTCTGGTAGGTGGTCTGCTATCGATCCTATCAAAGGCATGCAAAGAGTCAGTTTTTCAAAGCATGCACAAGTTATATTTGCTGTAGAAGTTCGCATGGTAAATTGAAATCTTCATCAAATCAAATGTAACCGCCATGTGGTTTCACTGCCACCATTTCTATGCTCTCTTGGCCACACAACACACCCATGGCTGACATTCTGAGATGAGACTTAAGGGGATGCATGTAGAAATACAAATAAGGAGCTCCAGTGGCTCTTCCCTGTCAGGATGTCAACCCTGTGGTTTGCTCATAAATCATGTTCCCAGAGTTCGATACACTAAAATGCCGTTTGCCTCCAGAGCCGTGAGCCAGTATCAACAGCCAGAGCATTCAGACAGAAGTGAAGTCATGTACAGCGTCTCTGAAAGCAGGAAGGGAAAGTAGGTTTGTGTGATAGCTGTAATGTCTGAGTTGAGCCATTAGGAGCTGAATAGCAACAGATGTGACTGTGAAGACCTGATCTTCTGCCCTCTCATGAAATCTCTCTCTTCTTCACCTAGATTCTTTCTCATTTCCTTCAAATAAACACATGGTCCTAGGAGTTTTTTTTTTTTTTTTTTTTTTTGCAAAAATTATTAAGCAAAATAAAGATTCTTAACTATTTTTAGGTCACTAATCACATAAGTAAATTTGACAACATTTTTTACAGGCAGTCAGAAGATCTTCCATTAAAGCAAAATATGTACTGTTTTTTTTTTTAATCATGAGAACATTCAAAAGACCAACATTTATTTAAAATAGAAATATTTTGCAACGTCATACCTTTACGGTCTTTCATTTCTTACCCCAAACTTTTGGACAGTAGTCTATTTTATTTAAACAGAAGCATTAGGCCTATACATCATGAAGTTTTCTAGCAATCTAAATGTGCCAAATGAGTCTTTTTTAGGAGCAGTGTGCTTCATTTGCGGAGAGACGTGATAACTGTGAATCCTGAGCCTTACTGGAATGCAAGGTATGTCCTGCAGCACTGTTACCCAGACTCACTCTATCCTGCTTCATTTATCTGGTCTTACTCACCTAATGAGTCTGTCTCTGACTGACTGACTGACTGTTTGTGTTCAGTGATGGAATGTAGAATCGCTCTGTTTTTGAGCATATAGAGGCCTGACTAACCCAGTACGCTTCTTTATGTTTATTATGAAATGTGACTGTGATGCATAGTGCCCATGGTAACCTTCACACTTGTGCATTTCTGCGAACCACGGAGACAATAACAATGGCTGCAGCACATGTACAGCACTGCTGATGAATCATTTGTGATGCAAATGTTTTTGCAAAATGGGGCCTACAATATTGTAGGCTACCTGTGTGTTTTTTACATGGGTGGCACAGTGTTTATTCATAAACAATAATGTGGGTTTTTTTTGTCTTTATGCTTAAGCGTCTGATCTTTGTCTGTAGCATTACTCATTCACAGGACCAAATTTCACCCGATTTATGCCAGTATTTTTTCATCACCATATGCAGAACCCAGTCAAGAAGATATAATACCATGTAATGTATGTCCTGTATACATTATTTTCTATGTAACACTATGGAGTACACAGGCACTACTATCGAAAAAATTATCCAGATTTCAATTTAGACAGTTTATTCTGGATTTCAAAAATGAAAAAGACTGACCAAAGACTAGATTTGACATCAGTCTGTCCTATAGCGCCGTCTACTGGATGAAGGTTCACGGTGCATGTTCACGGACATCCGGTGTCTATACGGAATTAGCAGTTTGTGGAAGGGTTCATTCAAACAAATAAACACAAAATACAAAAATAACATAAAACACCCTGGGAGTTGTCAATATGATACATTTATTGTATTACATATTTTCTGAATATGTTTGTTAAGAACGTTATGAAAGGTTTTTCATTTTGGGTGAACTATTCCTTTAACTCGGCAGAGGAAGAAGAGAGTGTCCCAAGTGACCAAGTGACTCATATAATTGGAGTGTGTGAGGAGGGAGAATCTGGGTTTGATATATTGGTTGGTGTGTCTTTGTGGTTTATACCAGCTCAGTATGGTGTAGACTCAAGCAGGATGTTAGGTCATGGAATTACATGTCACTGTATGAAATTCTGCTTCTCTCCTCCAGAGCAAGTCAAAGGCACAATGGCTAAATCTGACCTGGAGACTGAGACCAGCTCTCCACATAAGTTTGTTTGTGCAGTAGTGTGTCAGCTGTGCTGTTCACACACAAGCAGATGGTAATATTAAAGTCATAGTTGATTTGTTTGTTCTGTGAAACTGTGCAGCTACCTACTAATCTACATCCTATTCACTTTTATTGAAGAGTTGCTACCTCACTACATGCACGTACTAAAACCCAGCCCTGTAAACTGTTAATCCGAAAGTAATTTAGTAGGGATTCACATTCTGTTTATGGGGTACTAAGAATACATTCATAGTATTCTGTGCCATTTGAGTCCCCATGATATAATGTGTTATATTTTGTGTAAAAATGGGTTGATATACTTGTTTCTGGATTCTAATCTTACAAAGTTACTGTCCCTCTACAACCAGACACAATAAATATATGCTTAAAAATGTATTAATTCAAATTAATTACTATTATTTTTAGGTCAAGTAGGCTAAAATGCCATGTCCCCAAGGAAGCTTGCATAACTCCAGCCACAAATATAAGTAATACAAATCTAACCAATTCCAATTTTTTTCAATATTGTTGTATATTCTTATTTAAAATATTCTGATGAAAAGTCCCTCTGAACTTGGCCCTTGAATGTTTCTCTAACAACATGATTCTCAGGAATAATACTTTTTGGTGGTAGACTATCTACAAGAATCAGAGTAATTAACCATCTTTAACTCACCCTTTTTTTTCAGTGTTTTATAATGATTCACTGATGTGGTAAAGCATAACATGTCCACTCTGTTATGATTATTTCTAATCAAAACTAATACTTTTTTGTAATTTTGACAATATTAACCAGGTTAAAAATCTTCCTCTGTGATCACGCACTAGCGTGTTGTTTATCACATAAGCAGCAATAGCTGACTTTAACTTAAAATGTCCCTCCTTATTGCCCACACTGTTACTGTTTTGTGTTTAAAGCATGTATTGGTACTTATAATTAATTTATTATAAATTTAAAATAAAGATTTTTTTAAATATGGTAGGATGCATGTAATTGTCATTAAATGGGACTGTTGTCTGCAGAAGAAAAGCAGCAACACTACAGAGCTTGTTGTGATGCACACCCTGAAAGAAGGCAGATATACCTCAGTAAAAAGAAGGGGAGATGGAGAAAGGACATAGAGGGAGGAAGAGAAAAAGAAATTTTTAGAACTCAGCTTTGTTGATTAGGTAGGAACTGTAATAAATTATCATTACAATGTTTGTGTGCCTCTGTGGTGTGTGTTCGTGTCTACATGCTGTGTGTGTGTGTGTGTGTGTGGTACTGGTATTTTCTGCATTATGGGGTCCAAATATCTCCACAGGTATAGTAATAACAGTAAACTTGTATCTTGTAGGGACATTTATTTGGTTAGAAAACAGCTTATATTCGTAAGTCATACAGAATTAAATGTTAAAACTTAAAACAACTGTAGTTTTGTGTGAGGGATAGGTTTAGGTCTAGTGTTAGGGTAAAGTTATTAAAAAAAAAATTCCACCAGAAAAATGTAGCACGTCCTGATTTTGCTGAGTTAGATGTGTTCCTAGGTCAACATATTTTGTTGACCCTGGAACAACATTTTACTCCAAAAATATATTCTTGACCATTTCCCTACACCTAAGCCTAACCTTAACCATGAGTGATCCTTAAAATCAGAGGAAATGATAGATGAATGACACTGATGTACAAGCACCAAACAGTGATTTTAAGCGTAAACTTCACAAAATCTATAAACTGGTTCTTCAAATCTGATTGGTTAATCACAATGTTGTTCCGGGGACAACAAAGATGTTGTCTCACTTGGTAAAATCAGGTTCTGCAAAAATGCAAGTACAAATTAATGTATTATAAATTGTAAGTGATTGTAAATTGTGACAATATGCTTCTTGTATCAGGCAACTTGTTGAAATATAATGTTGTTTAGTGATGTGATGTCTACCCTGTTACCTCAGTGTTTTTGTGATACTACTAACCCATTCAACAAATGCTATGTATGTATTTGTGGTTACTTGTGGTAAAATGAAATAAGTTAAAATGGTTCCAAAATTCCATTTAAATTTATTTTTATTCTAAAAGAAATTTGTTGAAATTGTGCTGTCTGAAAAATACAACAACTGTTTTTTCAAGATAATGCCCTATTATGTACACTTTGATAAAATACATTTGCAGAGTAAAGAGAGGGAAAATGTAAATATTACATTAAATGTGCATTCAAAACACTTGTTAAGTGAAATGAGAATGACCTGTAACAGGGTGGACATTTGGTCCTTGCACGTCTAGTGCAACAAGCCCTTCTTCAGATAAAATGATTACATCATGAAAACTTAAACATTTCTATGGAAAGTTACAAGCTGAAAAGTTAGCAAGCTGAAATGACACCGAATAAAAATGACCCTACGATGAAATGATCTAATAGAGTGATCTAATAATCTCTTCACTAGTTTCTATAAAGTATAGCATACATGATGGATATTTACTCCAACAGACAAATGTCCTAAGTTCCTGGATTAACTTTTGTTTGGCCGCTTTCATGATGTGTCCTCAGTCTTTCAGGATGTGTAGGCACATCATAGACTCACAGACTAGAAACTGACTGTACAAAACCACAGAGTGAGCTGGACATTGCTCAGGTTAATCATGAAATCATGAGAGGGAGGGATGGAAATAAACATTTAAATACATGCAGTAGGCAGTCCTGCTTAACAGAGTGGGTGACTCAACACCTCTTAAATTTAAGAAAGATTGGATGTTATTTTGGTGAAATCTGCTAGCAATTATTCTTGACTGTCTGTTGCAAGACAGTTTCAAAATTAAAAAAATAATAATGAATAGGCTTACAGTAAGTATTTCTTGATAAATAAAAAAAATCTGTTTTCTTGTTTTATTAAAGTTAACTTGTTTTAACTTTAATAAAGATATTTGAGAAGTGCCAATGTTTCAATTAAAAATAGGCAAGAATAGTAATTCATCACCACATGCTACTTCACGTTCGTGTCACACGTTTTTAATTAAGTAGCCTATTCAGTAGGAAAATAACTCAGTGTGTAAATTTAAAGGGATAATTCATCCAAAAGGAACTCTCTGTCATCATTTACTCACACTTACGTCGTTCCAAACTTGTATGATTACTCTAGCAGGTCTTCCCGATCCAGCCCTTTGCACAATCGTCATCATTTACTGAAATCACACGTCAGACCACGCGTACTGTAGTCGGCAGGAAACCCATTTAAACTTGGCTCGTGCAGGATGTGCCCAGTTCATTGCGTGACAGCTGCGCGCTAACATCTGCATGATCCACTGCGGAATGAGAGAAATGCGCGTGTTAACTGTCGTACTCGCCGTTATATGTGTGCTGAAGGAGGCTGAAGCTTGGGGTTACAAGAATGGAATACTGCACAACTCTATCTGGCTGGGTAATTATTCCATTTGATCTTACTGATGTGTTTATCCAAACTACTTAAGTGACAAATAACCATTTCATGACTAGAACATTTTAAATGGACTAATTTGTGTTTTTGTTGTTTCTTTTGGATTTTCCCCTCATATAATGTATGTAAAAAACACAGTAGTTAATTTACAGTTCAACAGAACTTACATGTTGAATATATTGATATGATTGAATATGTGTGTTGTTGTGTGCATTTTGCTTTGGCCCCATGCACAGACAAGAGAGGTATATTTATGGCTCAGTGCAGCCAGTCTGAAGGGACCTTGTAAACACAGGGAAATGACTTCATTCTGTCACGGTGTACTGCAGCTTACCCCACGGCACCCACGAAAACCCACGGACATTTCTCTGTAGATTTGGCTTGTTCTTAGTGCATTAGATATATAAAAGTTTAATCAGTTTCCACTGTAAAAAAACACTGTTTACCAAACTTTTAGTTGTAGCCTACTGTGGTTTGGTTTAAAACTTTTAAATAAATGAATCAGTGTGTGTAAATTATTGGGCAAGATCATGTGGGTTGAACACCACAAACAAAGTCTGAACAATATGTCTAAGCATATTTAGTTTTCAGCAAAGTCTTCAAACATTTCAGTAATGATAGAATGTATGCTAGTTGGAAAGAGTATGTTGAAATACATGTTCACCAGTCAGTGTATGGCAACAAAGCAAAACAAGCAGGCTATTTTAAAATTTAAATTAATTTAACTTTATTAGAAATGTATACACAACAAATGTAGTTTATCTTAAAAAAATTGTTGAAAATTATCCTTTAATTTAGGCCCTCATAGCAAAGCATATTGAAACCCCACTGAAAGTCACTGTTTATTTCCCATACTGTAAGCAACTTTATTTATTTGCTTAAAGTTGCAAAGCGGCTTGACCACCACTACACATCTGAAAACACTTAAATAAGCTGGTGTTTAGCTACATTCATGCTTCAAATGAGTCTCCCATTTAGAGCCTTTCTCAGAGACACGTTTGGAGCTCACTAATGGTTGCAGTCTTCTGATGTTCGAAGTCAATACAGTAAAAACATTGGCTTATAACTCATTTGAGACAGGATCCAACTTCTTCAAGGTTAAGAATGCATGCTTAAAAACAACTGCAAAGCAGCAAGATGTTCTTTGATAGAGATCAAAACACGCCAGTGATCTTAACAACAACAACTGGATGCACTTTGTATTTTTCCCATATGTATTCAGGATGTCCTGCCACAGTAAAACATTGTGTAAAACTGAAATAAATTTCCTGTGTCCCAGGTCTGATGTAATTTGAGTAGACAAGTAGAATCGTTGTTCTGAGACACTGAACAGACCCAGATAACTCCACACGAGTCCTCAAAGCTGATAGTGTTGCCAAATGAGATACATGCTCTCTCTCCTTACAGAGCAAGCAGCCGGAGTTTACCACCGTGAATCTCGCAAAGGAAGATATCAGCTGACGTACAAGGAAGCCATGGCTGTGTGCAAATTTGAGGGTGGTACTCTTGCGACATATGATCAGCTGGAGGCTGCTCGCCAAATTGGTTTGTATCACACTTACAAATCTCACTTAGATCAGATGCCAAAAGAAATAATAATGGCTCTGGCCTACAGCATAAGTGCCGAAAGTCAAACAAGTCAACTTGGATCATTCTAAATTGCCTTTATTATAACAATAAATAATTAGCAAGCAGAATTATAATCAGCATTCTCGCAGATATATTAAATATTTGCACATATCGTATAAACTGTGTTATAAACCATCCCCAGTGTTATGGTTGAACTGTAAATGTCATTGTCATGTGTTGCCTGAGCAGGAACACCTGTTTGCTTGTAGTAAGAGTACATTTGTTCCAGTCATGAGCTCTGTGGTTACTTCAGGCTTGTGACACTCTATGTTGGAGGTCTGCTTGGCTTTCTTTTTATCATCTCTGTTTGCATCCTTCAAATGGTGCCCATGGCTCCTCAGAGGACAAGAGCCCTTTATTCATTACCCCTTTAAAATATATATATATATATAAAATGAGCAGTGAAAAAAGAAATGTTTGGGTTATTAAGTTAAAACAGTGTTAACAGTGTTTAATAATTTGTAATTAATTGCATTTTAGATCAAATAATATTTATGTCAAATGTTGCTTCATAACAACGGAGATTGCACAGTATTACAACATGTGTCATTCTCCCAAAGGGTTCCATGTGTGTGCAGCTGGATGGTTCGACAAAGGACGTGTGGGCTATCCGATTGTGAAAGCTGGTGCCAACTGTGGTTTCGGAAAGGTTGGAATAATTGATTATGGATATCGGCTCAACAAAAGTGAGAAGTGGGATGTCTACTGCTATAACCCCGGGGGTGAGTCTGAGCAATGGCCGTTTGGCAGTCTTGTTGAATTTTAAATCTTTATAGGTTAAAAACAATTTAGCAATTAAACAATTAAAAACATAATTCAGGCACTCATTGGTCTCAAAACTGTAAGGGTTGGATAACGTGTCGTCTGGACAAAGACAACCATGACTAAATGTTGGAGAAAAAAAAGTGTTGTATGTTTAATTACACACAGTGACAGATAGAAATAGAGGACAGTGGACCACAGCACAGGACAATATTCATATTGTTAATAAGTTATTGTTATTTTTATAAGTTAATTGTAGGAAAAATGTCTTAGATGTGGAGCAGTCAAAACAAACAGAAAGAGAACAAATATCCTACCTTATACATTTCTTGGAAAATGTTTGTGTTCTCTGTCTCTTTTCTCTTGTATGAATATGGTAGTCTATAATGAATTTTAAATGTTTGTGTTCTCTGTCTCTTTTCTCTTGTATGAATATGGTAGTCTATAATGAATTTTAAATGTTTGTGTTCTCTGTCTCTTTTCTCTTGTATGAATATGGTAGTCTATAATGAAAAATGTTTCAGACCATGAATAATCTAAATGAAGACCCATGAAAGTTTTACAAGATGTGGTAATGCATTACCAGAGACCCAGCTGATGTTTTTCCCCTGATTTGTAATGAGCTAGTGAAAGAACATATGGACCACCTGACTCAATAGTGTTCTCAAAAAATAGTGAACTCAGACTTTCAGGTTGAGATGTCCTGTGAGAAATGTTTGATGTGGTTTTTGTGTCGTACTTTCAATAGATATGTATTAAAGTGTCCGTATTATGGGTAATGAAAGGCTCATATTTTGGTTTTGTGAGTCCCCAACAACAGGTTGACATGCATGCAAGGTCAAAAAAATATATATATTATTTTGACCTTATTTGCTCAATAACTCCCAAAAGATTTGTTTAACGATTAATTTTTCCAAACCCCTACTTTGATTGACGGTAATCTGTGGTTATTGTCCAATTGGTCTCGTTTTCATTACATCATGGCCGTAATGCCTGGGCTAGTTCAAGCTCAAACCAGTTTCCAGTTTAAAAGACATGTTTTCTGGAAAGTTTTTATGCATGTTGCTGTTGATTGGACTGACATTTTTGACACACCCACCAAACAAGAGAAGACCATGTGCAATGGGGTTTATGTTTTCTCTTGTTTGGTGGGTGTGTCAAAAATGTCAGCCCAATCAACAGCAACATGCATAAACCACGTGGTATTAAAGATACAACTCGCACAGTGTAATTAACATTAAAATAAATTCACAAGAGCAAGTATATGGTTTACACGTTTATTTACATTAAAGGCAAAATAACCAAAATAATAAGAGCACAAGTATAGATCTGGAACTTCTTTTAAATCTGTCTAAATATCATTTATTAATTGCAATGTCTTCTGGTACATATCGTTTCCTCACAATACTCACAATAAAAATAATAAGGTCATGTAGATCATAACACAGTCTCTGAGGTGGATTATCCTTCACCTGAAATGTTTGTCTTTTCATCCTGAAATGCTAGGCAAATGTTGAATCACAATAATAAGGAACCACAGTTTCCACAAATCCCTTCAAAAGATTGGGATGTTCTCTTTTATTCTGGACAGCAAGGGAAGTGACTGTAACGTTGAGCATGTTTTGCTGTATTTAACATGTATTTATACCGATTTCATCAGCCTCCAAAAAATTCTTAAAAGAACACAAGGAATGGACTACTCAGCTGCCATAGTTGCAGCTCTTGTGTCATCAGAACAGGGTGTTCAATGCATCACTGTGAACGCAGCCTAGATAAAGCAGCGTTTGTGAACACATTGCTGCTTTGTGTACAGCGGGGAAACCGCTATTTTTGCTGCTCCAAAAGCGGCACCTAGTGGCAAAGAATGAATTTGCATTTTCATTCAGACTAATGTGGAAACACCAACAACTGGGCGGGAAATATGCTAATATTTCATGTTGATGTCAACATGAAACAGCTTGGGATTCTTTCTAAAAACGACTTGTTTCAATGATTCAGAGTCGACTTTTACTTTTAGGAAACAATAGATTTATACACAGTGCACTTTCAGATGTAAAACTTTGCAAGATGTTTTCATTCAGCTGTTACACACTGCATCAAAGGTACTTTTCAAAAATTCAGAAAAGAGGCACTTTAATAGATAAACACACATGGAAAATTTGCCTCAAAGTTTAATTCTGATATTGCAAAAGACAGATGTTCAGTGCAATACAGTGCAAAGAGGGTGGGTCATATTTAATAATAATAATAATAAAAAGACTATAGTGTAAATTTAGTTTTCTATATAGTATCCAGTAACTACCTCATTAAGGGCTGGGCACCAGATGTGTGTGTCACTGAGCACCCACTCAAACCACAGAGTTTGGATTTGTCATTGACTGCATAAGCATAGTGCTCATATTCCTTCGACTCCTTTCATACTTCTGATACTTATTTCCACATGGAGAGATGAAGAAATGAAACATGATTCAAACTAAAGAAACTTTTTGGTGTAGTAGGACTGGCAGCTTGTGTTTATTGACTTTTATGCATGCATTAATTTGTACATCTTTGTCTTTCCAGCAAAGGAGTGTGGAGGCGTTCACACAGATCAGGAGAAGGTTTTCAGTTCTCCTGGATATCCAGAAGACTACCAGGATAAGCAGATTTGCTACTGGCACATTCGTGTGCGTTACGGCCAACGAATCCGCCTGCACTTCCTAGACTTTGACATTGAGGAAGACACAGATTGCCTCAGTGATTCCCTGGAGATCTATGACAGCTATGATGATGTTTTAGGCTTTGTTGGAAGGTAAATAACAGACAATTTGTTTTTTTTTCACCATTGAACATTATGTTCCATTTTTTAATTGCTGCTGAGAGTTTAGAGTTCTGACACTGTTTCAATTTTCTTCAAAATAATAACATCTGCCTGCTCTGGATAGATACTGTGGGGATGAACTTCCAGAGGACTTCATAAGTACAGGTAAGTTGTTGCATTAATTTAAACTTAAAAAGTTTAGTTTTTCTCTTGGACAATATGTCAATTGGAATGTATCTCTTAAATAGATTTCATTAGATATCTCTCTATGATTCTACATTATCTCTTGCACAGGAAATGTCATGACTCTGAAGTTCCTTTCTGATTCCTCGGTGACGGGTGGAGGTTTTCAGCTGCAGTACATCGCTGTCAACTCCTCTCAGCTCTTTGACAATCACACTGATGCCTTGTCTTGATCAATGTTTAGAGCACCAAACCCACTTCTTTAATACACCCAAACCCACAACTGTGTCATTTTTTTTTTAATGTTTTTATTTCTTTACCAAGGGTGCAATGATAAAGCTATTAATAATCACAATTGTAAGTACATAGGACTGTGAACATTTGAAAAATTAACACTCATAAAACAAAGTTAATTTAATGCATTGACGTGTTTTATTGTAACCAACTTTTTTTAATAGATCTTAACCCCTGGGATGTAAAAGTGCTTGAAATTATAGAAACACAAGTATACTTTGTCTTAAAAAAAAGTTGTTTGCATTCTTCAAAATTTAGAACTCAAATGAAACATAACATGATACTTATACTAACCAAAAAAGGCAGCATTAATGAATGCAAAGTTTTTGCCTGCAATGAAAAAAAGACAATGATTCTGAATCAAAGAGATTTTAACAGTGCATGTACAGTTATTCAGAGTAAGTAATTCTGCTTGTTACGTCTATGCATTTCTATCAGGTTTAGCCTTTTAATGATTAAGGATCTGTGGTTCCCTAGTGGGCCCCGGGTCTTAAGCCCGGGTCTTTAAGGGCATAAGCCCTTAAATGTTCATTGTTCTTAATATTCATTTTTTGAATATACAGTGGTGTCCAAAATGATTAGAATAGCAGCTAAAAATGGGTTAAATAAGTCAGTTTCCTTCTTTTGCTGTAGTGTGTCAGTAGGAAATGTAAGTTTACATTTTCAAACATTAATTTTGCCATTAATTCTAATAATCCAGTGAGATTAGTCTGAAAGAAGAAGTCTGAAAGCAGCCACACTGAGATCTGATCTCTTCGTGAAGAAACAGAACAAACTCAGACAGACTAAATCCAGAAAAACTGTGCCAACGTCTCCAAAAAGCTTCAAGAAACCTACCTGAAAAACTGTGCACATTTGCACCTAGGACAAAAGCTGCTTTAACACTAAGGATGGTCACACCAAATGTTGATTTAATATATAGAAGTTAACTGATCTATTTAAAAAAAAAAATCATTGCCACAGTTCTTCTGGATTTATTTTCTGAGTTCGTTGTTTCTTCATGAAGAGATCAGATCTCTGTGTGAAGCACTGGCTGTTTCAGACTCAACCAAAATCTCACTGGAGCATTATTATTATTAATGGCAAAATTAATGTTTGAAATGTAAACTGAAACTTGAAACCCCCTTTTTTTTTAGCTGGTGAAAATACTGTGTTCTTTTAATTTTGGCCACTACTGTGTTTGTTTGTAAATGTCAATAACAATGCAGTTGCTTATTGTTTGTATGTTTGTTCAAAGTCCATTAACAAATGTTAACAGATATAACTTTGATTTTAAAATGTTTTAATAAGTGCTGAAGTTAATATTAGCTTATGTTAATAAAATATGAAGAAATACTGCTATATTTTGTTATTTCATGTTAACTAATGTGTTTAACAAACGATACATTATTGTGAAAATTCACTTAAAACAAACAAACAAACGACCAGGGTAATTATTTGTCCAATTTTTTATTCAAGTTTTGGCAAAGTATCTTAATTCATTCAATAAATAATTTATGAGAGGGCGGAGCTGACGTGGGGTTGAAGGTGACGGTTTTAACGCGTCATGTTTGGCGCCAGCATTTTCGCGGGGAGTGAGGAGTGGACAGACGAAGCGTAGCCTTGATCATTTTCAAACAGTGTTGTATAAACTCCCAATTCCTCTCATACAGCTCGTGTGTCGATGATCTCGCCTTCAGTGGGCGATAGCGTGTCCTCAGGCGCGAGGTGAGACGTCTTGAGTTGTGTCTGTTGGTCCGTGTGCTCAGGGGGTTGGGTGGGTAACATGATGAGGGTAACTAGCTCGCTAACTCAGCAGTCTTTGTAGGGAAAGTTCCTGTTAGATTATATTGATTTCAGCAAAAGCATACACGACGGTTTAAAGGTTTCAATAAACGGCACATTTTGATCTCTCTGTTTGATCTCTGTGTCTACAAGTTGAACGCTCAACGCACATGATTACACAATAGCTTAAAGATACAGACGACATTAAGGTCTAATATTTGCATCTTGGACAGCTCAGGATATGATGGTACACCTAACGTTACCACTAAAAAGAACTAGTATTTAAAAGCAAACGCATTATGATAATTGTCAGAGTTTGATGATATAGATGGCGCATTGTTATTAGCCTCTCGTGCACCCGGCTAGCTAACGTTAAACATCATATATAAGATGCATGTGAGGTTTTATTCTTTTCCAAATGTGTCATTAAGGTGAAATAGTCGACTGAATTTACATCTCTTGGTCTTGATTTGAAGACATTATTGCCATTTGTTCACCAGAGATCTCATGTGCATCGAGAGGACACAATGTCCTGCACGCATGCATCGACTCCTGGTAGCACGAGTATAACATTATAATAGTTGAAATATGTTTTTCTTACATTCACATGAATGCATAGTATTTAATAATCGACTGTTAATTGCAGACTATTAAACAAAACTCAGCCAGGGCTATGTTAAGGGTGAAAGGTGGGAGTCATTCTAGGGTGCCACAGGTCCAAGGGGCAGAAGAGTTTTGAAATGCATTTTTAAAAAGTTATTTAAAGGCCTTTTCCAATTAAACAACTGAACCAGTATAATGTTCTTGCATTATATTCTGGCTTGTGGTAGTCAAAGCTGTGTGCATCAGTTTAATGTGCTTTCCTGTCTTTCAGGCTGTGAGGAGGATGATGGCAGTAGTGCCTCTGTCTAGTGCCAGCCTCCTTTCTCTTCTGGAGTGTCTGGAAGATGAAGCAGCCGGGCTGTCAGAGAAGACAGATGCCTACATCACCATCGCAAAGTAAGGGTTAACCTACGGTTCTAGTGTCCATCTTTTAGTAGGTTTTAGTCAAATGCATGGATGTCTCCTTCATGATATAAGCTCTTTTAGTGTTGTAGTGATAGTTTTGTCAGCGGTTATCGTCCACATTTTTATATGAAAATGGCATTCAGGAGCTATTTTATGGTTAAATTGAAATTTGAAAATTTTTAATGTTTACGCTTCATAAAGTTCTTAAAGAGGTCATAAAACCAATTCATATGAATTGATTAGTTTCATCAAAGTCTCGCACACAATAGTTTTAAATGAACGCATTTAATTTAGTTACATGTGTTGATCAATGTACATATAGAGTGCATTGAATGTTAAAAAGAAGCTCAGTTATTCTTGCTTAATGCTTTAGAACCAACCTCATTGGTTCTCGTGTGTCTAGTGAGCATGCAATTGGTGGTAGCGATTAAAGGTTAATAACTTTTAATAACTTAACTTTTGTTGTTCCTTTTCTTTCTCCCAGCCGCCTGAATGGAGAGGAAGGGCGTCAGTTTCTGCCTGTAGCTGTAAAACATTTTGCACGTCTTAGTAAAGTCCTTTTGGTAAGTTTTTGTTCTTTAAGAATTATCAGACTCGTTCATTGGATCTTTTTGAATGTAAATAATATGTGACTCTATATATATATATATGTGTGTGTGTTAGGGCTGCACGATATTGGGAAAAGATGACATTGCGAGATTTTATATATTGCGATATGAAATCTAATGATTTGAGCGTGGGGCCGGGGCGCTCTCGCTCTCTCTTTCTCTCGCTCTCGTACGCTCTCTCTAGTGCGCTCTCTCTCTGCCCTGTTAAATTGACAGGACTTAAGAACATATGCAAATGATAAACTTTCACTCTATGATGGTTAAGCTGTGCAATTAATCCGCTAATCATATTCGTCAAGGGCCGGGGAGCAGCTGGCCCATACAGTTAATGAATAGTGGATCAACTACGACAGCCTACATCGCACATCCTGCGACGTGACTATCGTGGATTCGAACATCGCAATATCAATGCTTAAACGACACATTGTGCAGCCCTAGTCTGTGTGTGTGTATGTATATGTATTTTTTTATTATTATGAATAGCCAAAAGTTATTCTTTCAGAAACCTATGTCTCTGCTATGTCATCAACCCTTTTTTTTTTTCTTTCAGGTTCATATCTCCAGTGAGAACGAGGAGCTGTGTCAAGCAGCATTGCAAGCTTTGGGATTCTGTGTTTTCCACTCGCACATTGTTTCAGTCATACCAGGTAGAGAAAAAGTAGAATTCTTTAGTATGATATACTTATTGCTTTCCATGAGAAATAGCATCCATAATCTATTTTTTTTTTTTTGCTACAGCAAATATTTCAGAAGATATACTGTCAACGCTCTGTAATGTTGTGGTAAAATCAAAAGAGAAGTTTACGTGCACTCGAGCGTTATGGGTGATTTCAAAACAGAATTTCCCATCAGAAGTGGCATCCAAAAAGGTTCGTTTATCATGCATGTTGTGCCTGAAATAAACCCTATTTTAAATCATAATTTATTTTATTTTTTTGCTAAAAATGTAGCTTTTTCCATTTCAGACCCCAGAGATTCTGAAGAGTCTGGAGGCCATGCAGACCAGAGAGGTTCAGTCGATCCTCATTGAACATGAATCACTCAATGTCATCATAAGGTTTGTTGACATTTCTTGGTAGTGCATTCTTGCCTTGCTCTTCATAGGGAGGTGCTCTGTAAATAAGGTTAGATAATTTTTTTGTTTGTGGTGAATGTCAGGTTGCTGGAGCAGGCCCCGTCTCAGATGACTGCTGGAGCCGTGTGTTGGGCCAAGCTGGTTATTCCTCTGGTGGTTCACTCGGCCAATAAAGTGCGCTTGCGTGCCGCAACAGCCCTGGAGCTGGGCTTGCCTCTTCTTCTGGAGAAGCAGCAAGATGTGGCAGCCATTGTAGAGCCAATGATGTCTTCTGTAAGTGTATATATGTTAGTTTATTTTGTTGTGCAGATATGAATGCATAAATATAAATAACTGTAATGCTTTGCTGCCTTTAGATGCTTATCCCTGAAATGCAGAAGCTTTTTACATCTAAAAATGAGATGAATATGCTGAAGCTCTGGCCCTTGTTTGTGAGACTTCTGGGGAAGGTAAGATATTTAGTAACCAAATAATGTTCATCACCATTTCAGTTCAGAATCTTGAGATTGTCATTTTGGACAAGTATGGGTTTCTATTGTATGTGTCTCCTTTCAGTTGCTCCACAAAGGCGGTGCTTTCATTAATTCCTTGCTGTATTTAGAGGAGTTGGGTTTCCGCAACTCTTCTCCTAATATTAAGAAGATTGCCTTCATAGCTTGGAAGAGCCTCATTGATAATTTCGCCCTTAATCCAGGTAAGTTAATTTTTTTTCTTTGTATTTAGGAGTAATAGTCACAGTAACTGAAAATGTAGGAACATCAGAGAATTACATAGTTTGCTTTGTGGGAAGTCTTTTAAAATGAAGTTGTTTCTCTAGGTATGGAAAAAAAAATTGCATTTTGAAATGAAGGTTTAAAAATGTTTATTCAGTAACCTCAGATTAGAAAATTATTGGTCAAAAGATGTTGGAACCTTTTGGACCCATATAGCAGTAGTTCATGGCTTTTTTTTTCTTTTCCTTCTTTATTTTGTTAAATTTTTTGCTTTTTCTAAGTTGGCTTTCGAATGGCTTCTCTTGAGCAGATATCCTGTGCAGCAGCAAGCGTCTAAAGCTCCTCATGCAGCCCCTCAGTTCCATCCAAGTCAGGACTGAAGCCCTTCTGTTCACCAAGCTGGAGGTGTGGTGGTACCTTGTAGTCAAGCTCGGAGCCAACTTGTCCGCTAACTTTGAGCAGGTAAATTTGACTGCGTTTACATTGATGAATAAACTTTTTTGGTGCTTTCAGATATTTGTAACCGTTGTATGGCCATGGTCTTACTAATTAAGTGTAAGTGTGATGTGAGCCATGTATGATAACCCATACTCGGATTTCTTGCTCTGCATTTAACCCATCCAAAGTCAGCATTGAGCATTGAACACCCAATGTAGCACTTGGCAGCCATTTATGCTGCGGTGCTCGGGGAGCAGTTGGGGGTTCAGTGCCTTGCTCAAGGGCACCTCAGTCGTGGTATTGAAGGTGGAGAGAGCGCTGTACATTCACTCCCCCCACCTACAATTCGTGCTGGCAGGAAACTCAAACTTGCAACCTTTGGGATTATAAATCCGACTCTAACCATTTGGCCACGACTTCCCATGATTACTGAGAGCAATGTTTATCTCTATCCATTCTTTCCATCCCTCTGTCTTAAAGGTTGGTGTACCGCTACTGCACAACACACTTCCTTCTGATTCTCCTCTGCTGAGCCCGACTACACCTGCTCGAACCTCTAACCCAAGCAATGGCACCCCTAACACCCCTAAATCAGGTACAGCTCACTTCCTCTCACTGTGCTTTAATTTGATAAAGGTGATATAATGAGATTACATCCTTTAAAGTCAGCATGAAGGGGCAATTTCTAAATTCATGTTTATAAATCTTACTGTGATCAATTTGTCCATGCATACACTTTTAATTTTTTTTTTTACCCTGACCTAATATCTTAAAGTCAGTCGTCTGCCCTGGCGTCCTTCTCTGTGGCGATGTTTATTGGACTTCTTCAGTCATTGTCCACTGAAATCTTTCCTCTCCACAATAAACTGCAAGCTCAGATCTGTCTCCATCCAGTCAACAGCTGATGGATCGAATCAAAACCCCACCCTTAACTTAATGCTTCATCTTTCTGTTCTCCAGGCATTCCCTCCTGCAGCACACCAAGCACTACTCCTCGCATGAATCTAAACAGCAGTGTGCAGGCGGCTCAGTCCTACCGCTCCATTCAGCTCCTCGGTCTAGAGATGCTCCTGCACTGGCTTGAGGGTCCGGAGGTTACAGTCACAGCAGCTAGAGAAAATCTTCAGCTCAGTCTGGGTAAGCATACATATAGTATTGTCTAGAGCTT
The DNA here is from genome assembly GCF_003368295.1 of Carassius auratus. NCBI lineage: Eukaryota > Metazoa > Chordata > Actinopteri > Cypriniformes > Cyprinidae > Carassius > Carassius auratus. The sequence goes on along the minus strand of NC_039251.1, from coordinate 18,078,534 downwards.
ATTGTTATCTTTTTATCAAATGTAAATGGATTATATGTGGTTTAAATAAATGATAATATTTGTTAAAAATTTGATCTGCTCATATTTAATCAGATCTTTTTAATTTAACCATACATATTTGCCTCAAGTCATGGACATTTTTTGGTAAAAATGTATATGGACCCTGTTAATACAGCCTGATATATTGAAGCTTATTATTGTAATTATAAGCTAACATTGTCAGTGTACCGTTTGTTTCCAGAGCCCCTGACGCACCCGCTCTTTACCAGCCCTTCCTCCTTCAGTAGACATGCCTCCTCCCTCATATCAGCCGTCAAAGAAGGCTTCATTACTGTGGGAGAACATGCTCCAGGTATTCAACGTATTCTGCACAATGTAGCCTGGATTTAAGAGGCCAGCTTAAATTTTGTCTTTGCGGTTTCTGTTATTGGCCTGCTTGGAAGCAAATGTCTTATTATTATTTAGATCATTTGGAAATGAAAGAAATGCTGAAGCTGTCCATGTTCATCATCTCATATGAGTGTTTATTTTCCACAGAAGCACTGCTCAGTCTCATTTGGAGCAACCTGATCTGCTCTGTCAGCACAGCTATAGAAGCCGGTGTGTTAACATTTGCTCTCTCAGAAAGTCAGAGATCATTTGTGTTGTGGATACTGGCTCATAGTAATCTAGAAACTTTTCTCGTCAACAGGTAATAAGAAGGAAAGACAGGGGTCAGAGGTTCTCACACTGCTTCTACAGGCTTTGCAGTCCATCGTGTCCTCTGATGCTCTGCCTGCTGAACGTGCCCTGGTAAGATGGCACTTCATGGTGGAAATGACCTGCTAAATGACTTGGATGCTGAAAGTGTTACCCAACAGAGATGCGATTTTTAAAATATACTACCTTTTTAAAGGTTTGGACTCAAAGATAAGAACTTTTTCGATTCATCAAAAATAAATCCTGATATTAGGATGCATTTTGAAGAATCACATAAGACTGGAGTAAATGAATGCTGATTTACATTATAAAATATTTAAATTAAAAATATTTTTAAATTATAAAAGGTTTTACTAATAACGTTTTAATGCATTTTTAATCCTAAATGTAGCCTTGGTGACCATGACACTTTAAAAGCTTTAAAGTTCAAATGTATGGGGTGTGTTTTTTTTTTTTTGTAATCATCTCAAAAGGTTCTCTAGGTTGTTGATTCAATCCTACTGTTTGAACATTTTCATTATTTACCGCAGCTTTTGCTGGAAGCCACTGTTAAGGGAATACCTCAGAAGGTGCTCGGTTCCGCAGCTTATCAAGTGGCAAACATGGATGTGTTAAATGTAAGTGGCTTTTTAGACCTTATTGTAAAGCAGGGGTGTCCAACCCTGCTCCTGGCGATCGACTGTCCTGCAAAGTTTGATTTGATTAGGGTTGGAGCCAAACTTTGCAGGACAGTCGATCGCCAGGAGCAGGGTTGGGCACCCCTGTTGTAAAGCCTTGCTAAATTTATCAGTATTTTCATACAATTTTCACCCTTTGAATTGACGCATGCCTGTATATCATGAATGTGTAAAAAGAGACTCTCTCCATCTTTTCCAGGGTACGCCTGCACTTTTCCTGATACTGCTGTTCTCCAAGAGTAGCCAGCTCTCATCCTTTCTTGAAGATGAGAGGTAAGCGTAAATCCTTCAAAAATAAGTCTTTTGTTTAAATTTTTTTGTTGTTGCAATAAACCTTTTAAAAGAGCAGAAACACTCTTAATCCAGTTTCCAATGAGTTTGTTTGCTTAACTGGGGCAACTTTTTTTTTTTTTTTTTGCTTCTGGCAGGTTTTTTTCATGCCTGGAAACCCTTGTGAGCTGTGGGTTTTGTGGACCTACATCGCCCCTAGCATTTGGAGAGGCTGTTTTAGGAGCGATTAGTGGGAGTGTGGAGGCTGTGAAAAACAAGAAACAGCTCTGGAGGATGTGGAGCACGGTGGTAATCCATCTGACGGACACCATCACTCAGGTATTAAACTCAGATCATCAGTGCTGTAGAATGAATGTGCATTCCAGTGCCAGTCAAACCTTGTATTTCACTACTAAGTGATAAATCATTCCAACACAGACCAATGAAGTGAATCAAGGAGATGCTCTGGAGCATAACTTCAGTGCCATTTACAGTGCCTTGATGTTCCCAGTTATTCACCTGCTGCCTGGTTCACCCCTGCCCCAAGTAAGAGACCATTTTGGCTACATTGCTGATGCTTTCTGCAGTATTATGCAAATGCTTCATATGACATTGTCTTTTTGTAAAATAGACCTCTCAGAAGGCCATGATCTGTACGTGGTCCAGGCTTTACAAGGCGTTTGCTCGCTGCTCAGCTTTGGTAGCCACAGCAGAGGAGAACATATGCTGTGAAGAGCTGTGTGCCAAGATCTCTGCCTGTCTCGACACCGACGCTCTGAAAGTATGGCCTTTCCAACTATGTAGTAAAGTGGAAGATTTATTCAGTTGTGCACCTAATTGGAGTGTTAATTTTTTATGTATAATATTTGTTATTTTAGAATCTGCCGATGTTAGATGCAGTGGCAAATATCTTGCTGATCCTCTCAGAGAGCATAGACTTCACACCTTACACCCCACAGTTCCAGCAGAAGATGAAATGTAAGGCTTTTGCTTCAGTTTCAAGTTGCCAAAGTTGCGTAAATGGCACTGTCACTTTTTTTCCATGTTCATATTCATAGTTCCCCGTACACCTTTGAGATGGGTACGCAAGAAGAGCAAAGCTCTGGGGAATCTCTCGACCTTCCACAATCTCCTGATACAGACTCTAGATGCTTTCCTGTCTATGGACCTCTCCAAAGCATCTGTGGAGTCCACCAGTGGAATTGGCTTGATGCTGGTTTCTAACTTGTCAACCATTTTCACTAATATCACTCTACCCACGTTCATTCAAGAGGTGCTGTCCATCCTCACCAAACCCCTCGCGCACCTTTTTCAACAGTTCTCCAGGTGTGTTGCATTTTCTTATCCTTTATACTTTGAACTTTCTTTTTGTCATTATCGAACACTGTTTGTTTTTTCTTTCTTTTATGAAAGTCATGATGAACCATCAAAGCTCAGTGTGACACTAGGACCCAAGGTAAGAATTACCATCTGTGAATTTGAAATTGTCTTTTTATTTGTGAAACTGCACCACAAATCCAGCCATAAGGGTCAAATTTTTGAAATGGAGATGTGTATATAGCTGAAAGCTGAATAAATAAGCTTTCCTTTAAAGTATGGGTTGTCAGGATAGGACAATATTTGAGATACAACTCTCAAAATATTGAGAATATTGCCTTTAAAGTTGTTCAAATTAAGTCTTTAGTAATGCATATTACTAATTAAGTTAAGTTTTGATATGTACAGTAGGACATTTACAAAATATCTTCATGGAACATCATCTTTATTAATATCCAAATGATTTTTGATCATCTACCCTTATGACTGGTTTTGTGGTCCAGTATCACATACGTCGAGTTAGGTAGGCTTATATTTATTTGCTGTCTGTTTCGTAGTTGGAGAAACTGGCCACAGACCTGCTTGGCTGCCTTCAGACACAATCAACTCTGCATGATGATGAGATGCTTGCTATGTTGTCGCCCTTGCTTTGTGTGCTTTTTCCGCACAAGAGCAAGCAAATTCGTTCTGTGGTCATGCAGTTCTGGAATGCCACCTTTGGAAATGCACTCACCTTGACTTACTCTGAGCCTCTCAGGTTCGTTTTCATACCATTGTTGGGAATTTGAGTGTAAAATGTTGTATGGGCAAATTTTTCAGATCTTTAATTCGGCAAGTATGCTTATCTTAAAAATAATTCTTAATTTTTGTGTTTTTATTTTTTTATATGCACCCCCTCCCCAGGTCTGTTTTAAGTCAGGCTAAGCAAAAGACTCCCCTGATTTTACCTGGTTTTGGAGCTGTTGATGCATCAGAAGATTGCAGCGGACAGTATACGGTACAGTCAGTGATTTAGTCAGCTGATGTAATATGTGTAGAACACAGAACTGTAAACACAGTGAATTTAGCTCAGTCAAACATCTTGGTTTTTCTTTTTCTTTTTTCCTAATTGAGTTCTAAACCTGTTGTGTTCTCTAATCAGGGTGAGAGTTCTCAGCTGGACCCACAGATCAGCGGGGTTAAGATGACCTCTGTGGGAAAGAGGGACTCTCTTCTGGCGAGGGCAGAAGAGCTTACAGGAAGAGGCTCTGCAAATGCTGCAAAGCCGGTGTCTGTAAGTAATCAGTTGAAAATGCGTCAAAACTTTTAAATATCAATTGTGGCTCTTAAGTACAAGCCAGGTCCTTCAATTCACCCATTGCCTCTTTAGGTAAAGCTGGATTTTGGATCACCCAAGCCCTTGAAGCGAAAAGCTATTGAGGAGGAGGCATCAGTGGATTTTGTTTTTATTCCCCCAGAGACAAAGGAGAGAGTACTAACTGAGCACCAAAAAGAGATTAAAAGAACTAAACGGTAGGTTTGTTCACAATTGCTTTTGTTATAGCAGATCTCTAAAATTGTGAAGGCAGCATTTCATTTAATTTCTTGTGAATCCTACTGATGTAACAGTGGTCATGTCATCATTAAGCTTCTTTAACTTTTTGAAAATAAGAAATTGTCTAGATTTGTTTTTCCTCTCTTGACTCTAAATTCTGCCTTGATATTTGTTTGCATAAGGGTTGACATTCCTGCACTGTATAATAATCTGGATGCCTCCCTGGACACTACAGCCTTTACACAGTTTACTCAGAGTCAGGAAGAGTCCATGTATGTATTGAAATTCTTTGTTTTTGTTCTACATTTTTGTTTGTGTGTGTGTATACCTATAGGTGTGTGTGTATATAAGGGCTGTCAAAAAAATTAGAATTTTGAATATTCGTCAAATTTTTAATAAAATCCACAAACCCTAACCGCGTGCAGGTAGTTTTTGAGGCTGCGCGAACGGGTTGTGTGGCTGTCCGTGAGCCCTCTTGATAATGCTTAATTGCATAATGCGGACGGTGCGCAAATTATACTTTGGTCTTTATCAGTGGTGCACAAGATAATATATGATGATAATTTAAGTGTCATTGCATTGTTTTTGTGAGCCTATCCAGTTGAAGCAACTAGATGCAGCTCCTGCGATGTTCATTCAAAATATTGTGGAAAAAGATAACATCAATGTGGATAAGATCTTGTTTACATCCAAACTAAAACCAAGCCATTCACACAGAACGCATATTCTAGAGGGACATCACAGTTGCACTTGCATGTTTAGAAAGCCATGTAAAATTAAGATGAGTTCAACTTTTTAAAAACATATCTCAAGATTTTTCCCAATGCCACTGTATGTCATGTTTAAATGAAAAATGTACTCCGTGTGATTGGCTTTCCGCCCTTTGCATTAAGCTATGCATGATGCTGTTTTGTTTATAATTCTTTAAGCTACTTAATTATAATTGGTTTATAAACATCATTTTTTAATATTATGCACTTTTTTTCAGTCATGTTTTCTTATGCTTTGAATAAACGTGAAATAAAATATTTTGCCAAATGCCTCAGACTAACCAAAAGCTTTTCTTCCCCCTTACTGAAATTATATTTTATATCTTAAATTTGTGTATATATATATGTATGTGTGTGTGTGTGTGTGTGTATGTATGTATGTATGTATGTATGCATGCATGCCTTTTTTTTTCTTTTTTTTTTACTCACTGTAAACGTTTTCTTTAGGGGCAATTTGACAAAAGATGAAATGGATCAACCAGAGGAAGAGGCTGACATACAGCTAAAGGTAAAACAGAGTTTTTACATTTTTGATTATGTGGAGAACATGCGTTCATGATTTTTGATAAGGGTATTAATTGGTTCTAATGTAGTTTCCTTCCCCCAAGGAGGTTGCCACAACTGAGGAACCAACCACAGATGTTAAACTAACCCAAGAAGGCACCGGGTCGGTTGTAGAAACACCAGAGAAAACTTCACAAAATAAAGATCAAAGTTATGAGAAGAATCAATCACCATCCAGTGACATCTCAGTTGATGTGAGTGGGCATGAGAAAAGTGGACTTGAGGGGACCAGCCCTAATGTTTCAGGTTCATCTGATATGATATCAGGTACACCACCTAAACCCAATAGGAGGCGTCAGTCTTTCATAACCTTAGAGAAATATGTTGATGGGAAATCACCAAGTCCTGCTAGTGTTGCATTTACTGGTCTGCACATTCGCAAATCGAGTAGACTGAGTTCTTCAAAGGCATTGGATACTACTCCAAATGACTCGCAACTTCAGAATACAAAAGTGAACTCTCGAAAGAGGAGCAGCACTGACCCATCTGCTCAAAATGAGGAAGTAACAGAGAAGATGTTAACAGGAGGTCATCGAGGTGAAGGTACAGATGAAGAAGAGGATGTGGTCCCAGATACCCAGACCCAGTTATCTGGTGACGCGTCAGGTGATGAGAAAAGTCCTGTGTCCAAAGCCAGTGTAGAGGAACAAGATTCCCCTGAAAAAGATTCACAGAGTCTTGCTGATTCTCAAGCTAGTCAAGAACCAAGAAGGTCAGGCAGACGGCGAAGTAAACCTGTACGCCCAGGGGAAGATCCAGGGGAGATGAAAAGCAAATGTCAAGAACAAGTTGCAGATTCGATGGTGACAAATACACAGAATCCCATACTGTCTCCAACAATGAGCACTTTGACTGGAAGAAGGAGAAGTAAGGTTATTGAGGACAGTAAAGTTGAAGACAGGCTGAACAATAAAGGAATAAAACGAGAGCTTAGCAAAAGTAATTCACCGATTTCCTCTGTGGGATCTTCACAGGCACTTCCACAGGTTCCAATGTTTATGCTTGGTAATAAAGAGCCAAGCGAGATTCTGTCCTCTTCTGATAGTTCTCCTGTAACTCGGTCGGATAGCCAAAGCAAAGAGAGATTGTCCGCTCTCAGTGAGTCTGAAAGTCTGTCACCAGGTAGACCTACGAGGAAGACTAGAGTGCACCTTGAGGAATCAATAGACAAGGAGGCAGATGAAAACTCGCAAGTCGATCCTCGTAATGCTGCGTCCACTTTGAAAAAGAAAACTTCACATACACCCGTTTCCGATTCTGAGGCTGATAGCCAGCAAACTGCCCGAACGCGAAGAACAAGGAGATCTGAATCTCAATTACTGGAGTTGGCTGGTTCGCAGACCAAAGACGACTTAAGTCAGACAGACTCTCAAACACCGAAAATTATGAAGGGTAGAGTTATGCGAAGGAGAACTGCAGAAGAAGAGACCGACCGTAGTACTAGAGATGCCACATCAACTGTAAATCCTGAGGAGTTAAGTGCAAGCCAAGATTCCTCAGAAGGTCTTGGTAGATACAGAACTCGACGCTCTAAAGGTTTGTTGCCTCCTGGCGACAACCCAGAGTCTGAAAACTCTGATAGCCAACAAGATGGACCAAGGCCTAAAAAGAGACCACGGAAACCATTATCCACAGAGGTGCTGCCAGTTGCCACAGAGCACATAGTTACCGAGATGGTGCCAGATAAGGAGGGTGTTGATGCTTCAATGGAGATGTCAGAGGATGAGGCAGATATTGAAACTAGTTTGAATATTTTAGTCATTGAGACCAAAGAACTTGAGCAAAAGTACAAAGAGGTCCCTGCCCCTGATGTTGTACCCCATGAACAGATTACCTCGGAAAAAGATGTCAAAATTAAGATCAGATCTGAACTGAAGACTGATACAGATGAGGAGGTCATTAGTGAGAAACCGGAAGATGAAGAATTGAATTCATCTTCACAGATTGGATTGGAAGATTTAAACAAGAACAATAACATGCCGCATAAATGCCCACATACCAGGGGAAGGGGCCGTGGGCGTAGACGATCTAGAAGTTGCAACTGCTTTTCAAACAACCGTGATGTGTTCTCACAGGACAGTGACTTCCAAAAATCACAGGATCTGAAAAGTGAACAGGTTCCACTTGTCACTGATGCCCCGAACTCTCAATCTGAGCAGTCAAGCTCTACATCTGTAGCAAAGAAAAGTGAGAGCTCAGAAATTGCAGAAGTCTCAGATGCTGATGTTCAGCCATTTTCAGCCTTGCCCTCGCCGCTCCCATCTGAGGTATTCCCTTCTGAAAGTCCCATTGCAAAGCTTGGTGTAATTGTTTCTCAGCTCTCTAAAGCAGAAGAAGGAACACATGAATCATCCAAACCAACAGGTGAATCAAACAAGGAGCATCTAGAGCTCCCAGAGGCAGAAACGAAGCAGTTGGAGAATTCTGGGTGCACAGGTAGTCAAAATCACAAAGAAGAGGGATTGGAAAATGCTTCAGTAAGTCAAGAACCTCTGCAGAGTTCGACACCTCAAGACACATCTCCAAGTCAAGGTCGCCCAGTGGAAGATGCACCTATATGCCAAGAGCAGCTAGAGTCTTCCCATGTCCAGCAGGAGGATGAAGTTCACCCAGCAATGAAGGAAAGTGAAGACCTGGCTGTCTCCGAGCCCAGTGGAGAAAATTTTATGCTGCCAGGAGAGTCAAATGGCAAAGAACTGCTTGACAAGGATGTTGCTCTTGTTGAGAAGGATGAAGACGCTCCGATAGACAAACAGGATCTTCCTGTGGACCCACAGGAGGAGACGTCTGTACCCCCTGAAAGTAGTACCTCTGGAGCCTGCTTAGGTTCACCACCCAAGCCTAAACCTTTGGACGCTCTTAGTGGTGCACTGGAGCCTGGCCAGAGTCCGAGCAAAAACCGATCTTGTGGCTGGACTCCATCTGCGTCTCCATCCACCAGTATTCTGAAGAAGGGGCAGAAGAGAACATGTGAAGAGGATACACCCTCCCCTCTTCATAAGGTATTTGACTGCATACTATACTATTTAGGAAACTGAAATGCATGTAATAATAATAATTTCCTCTATTTCTAAAACAACATATTTTGCAGTCTCGTCGAGTGTCTTTTGCAACTCCAATTTATCATCAAGAACTGGCTGATGATATTGATCGACGTAGTCCAGTTATTCGCACAAGCTCACCTAGGTCAAAAGTCTTGAGTGGACAATCGAAGGTGTGTGAGTTTTGAAATCGTAGGATATAAAACTGATTAGATTTAACTTCATGGCCTATTGTTTAATTTCTAAAATTTGATTACAGTATATCACTACACCCACAAAAGGATATACAAGTCTAAGTCCACGTAACCTCCGTAGCCCTGGATCCAAAAGCTCTAAAAAATGCCTGGTAATTTTTTTTCTAGCCTTGTACTTAAATTGCGAAATCCTCTTAGGAAAAAAGCCAGACTTTATCATTGCTGCTCCTTGATTATGTAATGATTTACCAGCATATATAAGGCTGCCTCCTGATATTAGAAGTTTTAAATATCATCTTAAGACTTGGCTTTTTTTTTCTGTAGCTATTGTTTTATTTTATTGGATTGTTGTGGACGTTTTTATCAAATTTTTAAATGTTTAATTCTTATAACATTTTAAATCTGTTTTGTGAAGTTATGCTTTTACTCTACAGCACTTTGGTCAGCACTTGCTGTTTTAAATGTGCTTTAGAAATCTGCCTAGACTGGCTTGAAGTGTTATATATATATATAGTCTGCCTATTCATAATGATTTTTTTTTTTCTTGAGTTTAAAATTTTCATCTTTCTTTCTTTATCATAGATTTCAGAAATGAGCCAGGAGCCACGTCCTATTGCTAAAGATTGTGTTTATCCAGCACTTGTGGGCTGCTCTGCTCCTATAGAGGCTGTTTTACCACAGATATCCTCCAACATGTGGTAAGCCAGATTACCCATTTCCCCTTTCGTACATCTTGGCTTCAGTTCATTAAGTTCATTCCTCAGTTTTAATTTTATATCCTAGTGTACTACAAATACATCAAAATATTGATTTAAGTGGTTTAGCTGAAAGGCGTCAAAGTGGTAGTACACGTATACCATTTCTTCACCCAAATGGTTTCTTCTCATCAGTAGATTTGATCACAGATCTGAAGGTTGTTTTCTGGGGTATTAATGTAAAGAATGTGAGTAATTGCCATAACTGTTTATTTTTTGTTTAGGTCTCGTGGCTTTGGTCAGCTTGTTAGAGCAAGAAACATCAAAACAGTTGGAGACCTGAGTGCTCTTACCCCAAGTGAAATTAAGTCTCTTCCTGTTCGCTCGCCTAAGCTTTCCAATGTGAGGAAAGCACTTAAAACCTATCATGAACAGCAGGTAATTGTGTATGTTGCATTAGTATCTTTTATTATGGGAGATAATTTCTTAAATCTCACATTTGGCTGTACAGAGAAAAGGACATTTTGATGACCTAAAGAGTTTTGAGGAAATGGAGAAAATGACGTCTGAGCCTGAAGAGATGGAGCTTCCTCAAAACCAAGAGGACGAGCAAACACCAGGAGAGGCTCAAGGTTAGCCATTTAATTTCTTCTGTCAACTGTCATTGGCAACACTTTCAGCATGACAATGACTTAATGACTCCCAACTTTTTGCAGATGACAGACCATCAGAAGTGGAAGCAGATTCAGAACCAGTGGCTGAGGAGAACAAATCTTGTGATTTGCTCTCAGATGTTGAAGCCCTTAGTGGACGCCTAACTTCAGAGGAGCTTGGTCACTGCTCACCTGACCAGCTGGGCCTGATGCACGAACATCTGAGTGGAATGATGAGAAGCATTGTGACCCACATGAAGTCCCGCTTGCAGAGTTATCTTGATGATGGCTTGCCATGAAGATATAGACACTTTCCTGACATAAGATTCACTTTTAACTTTAAGATTAACAGTGGACTGCTCATTTCTCAAGTTTTAGCTTGAATTTTAGAGTAGATGACTTTTTAATTATGATCTTTCAGAGAATAGACTTTAATGGCCGAAAACCATTTCAATTGCTACTTAAGTGTCGGATGTATTTTATGGAGTAATTTTTTTTTACGACTAAAATTGTGCTGAGATGCCAAGAAAACTTAAAAAAAAAAATAAAGTTATACAATTAATACAATTTATTTGTCTTTTTTCTCATTAAATGCTTGAAGGATTTTTTTTTATTTTTTTTATAAATTGCTTTTTACAAACCACAAAATACATATCCATGACAGGACATAGATTGACTGCAGAAGCATGGTGTTACTTTTTTAGCTACTGATACAAAGTTGACTTATTGCTGTAAAGCCCTTTTTACAAGGTTTTAAGGTTTCATTAGCATTAAATTCGTTAACATGAACTAACAATAGATAATTCTTCTACGTATTTTATCTTTATTACTTAGACATACTAATACATGTTAAAACTGAATGGAAATTAATAAAAATAAAATATGCATTTTTTTTAACTGAGCACTTAAAAGGTTAAAAAAAATATATCAAGTAAAGTTAACAAATGGGGACATTAGTAGAGACCGGTGAACACTGTTGGGAACATTACTTTAAAAATGTACTTACTTTTTGGAACAAGTAGTGAGTAACTATAACTGAGTTATTAACTTAATTACTCTATAATAAAAGAAACTCGTTACCAGGGAATGTAACTATTTCCGTTACTGTAAAAAAAAAAAAAAAGTTGCTATACGTCAGAGAATTTGTATTATTTTTTTTATTTTTTTTTTTTGCAGTTTTCACAAGTCAGTTGAGATGAGTAGAACAGACCTTACCTTTGACCACAATGAATTTGAAGTAGTGCTTATGTCTCCACCTTGAAAATGCCAACTTTTCATCGGATTGCTCCTGACTCGCCATCTCTGCTGCTGCTGAGAATCTCTGTGTAGCTGTTGCGTGTGTGTGTGTGTTTGTTTGGCGACGCTGGCGCAGCCGCGTGTGCCGGCATGTGTGTAAAAACACTGGATCTGATTGGCTACCATGAAACACATGACTCTGCCTTAGCCAATCATCGCTTATCTCGTAACCCACCTGCTCACTCGCTGTGTGAGCCAGGGGTGCGTTCGGATTGCAAAGTTTATTAAATCAATGCATAGTAACGCACCGCATTTAACGTTCAGTAACGTTAACGGCCTTGTAACGACGGGAAAAGTAATTAGTTAGATTACCCCGTTACTGAAAAAAAACGTCGTTACCTAACGCCGTTCTTTTAAACGCCGTTATTCCAAACACTGCCGGTGAATAATCTTAATATCAAGTGTTCTACTGCGTTATATACTATAAAAATAATATTTCACAGAAAATTGTGTACTTTTGTTAATCATCTTCAAACATAAAGATACTTTATATATAATTTCTTATTTTTGTCCCACTCAAGCAAAAATGTAATGCTTAAAAAAAGAAAAAATTAACTAATACAAGTCTTTTAAAGAGAGATGATTGATTTGTGATAATTCCGTTTTTTTTAAAAACCATCAATCCATGCACTGGGATAATTTAAAATAAGATAAATTGAAGTCCAAATGTGTTTAATGGTTCATATGAATTACTGTATTTTTGTAATTTCCAAAGTATAAGCATTTTGGTTTGGAATAACAATGAGTATAAGTAACATCTTTTTTATTTTTATAACCATCATTTTTATTTTTAAGTGAACAGTCCCTTTAAGATTTTTTTTAAGTTAAAAGAAACTTCAACCTTTTGTTGTTGATCAGTAATAATAATAAAAAAGGAACAAAATCCATGAAAGGAAAACAGATTGACTGCAGAAGCGTGGTGTGCTTTATTAGCTACTGATTCAAGGTTTACATCTTCCTCTGACCCCACACTTACAGAATCAGAAACAAAACACACGCAAATAGTGGCCAGCCTTCAGCAAGGGAGGGAGGAGGCTTGTTTTTAACATCAATGCATTTTCACTTTAGAGGAACTGATGGCCTGTCCTCAATGTCATAGTTTTTTTTTTCTTTTCATTTTCATATGGCAACCTTAGTGCCGCTGTTTTGGTTTTTATAAAACACTGAATTTCGGATATTCCTTTTTCACATATAAAGTGAACCGTGAGCCCATCTCTCGTTGTGCAAGTGTTTCAACGTTAAAACTTTCAGGATGAATGTAGTGTGATTGCAATATACAAAAACAATGGGCTCCAGTTACTTAACTGTTAGAATAGAACAACAAAGATAAATACAATTGTCTGTGACTTAAATAGGGATGTATAGTTTGTCAGTTTTTCTCATGCCACAAAAGACATTGTGATATGGGCACAAACGAAATTTCCTAACATTAATGAGGACAAACAATAGCATAACTACTCGGACTAACATAAGTAAACATAAAATAGCATGTACTGAGTAGATATCAAACTCCGTCATCCACAGGAGTTTGAGAAGGCAGTAGTTGTATTTAGATGGCTTCCACATAGTTGGCAGGGAGCATACCGGTCTTTCCGGTACGCTGCACAGTGCCATACATCCAACCCTCATCGATAGACTGCACGTTCACAATTACATCACCGTCCTTGAAGGACACTTCATCCTTGTCTGCAGCAGGGTAGTCATACATGGCACGGACGGTTTTCTGTTGAAGAGAAAATGGACAATATTAAACAACTGACTTCACTATCAAATACATGCATTATATTACTATAATGGCAGTGATCTCTCAGTACTTACTCCAGTGGTTGAGGGATGTGAGGGCACAGAAGAAACGGTGGTCTGTTGTGTTGCCACAGAGGAGGATCTCTGCTGAACCTCAGTTGTCTTGGTCTGTGTGTAACCTACATGACAACAGCACAGATCTAAATGTATATATTTCTATATCACTTGTTTTTACTTTCTACAATTAGATTTGAATCATTATTAGTATTAGGGAGATGGTAGGCCAGATCAATAGTTTTACAATGCATTTTAAAGCCTCAGCAGTTACTAAAGAATGAAAGACTGTAGCATACATTTGATAGTTTGAGGTGTGCATAACAGCATTTGGGGCACAAGCTGTTATGGAGGTGATATTAAGAAGTTGGTGTAACATTATTTTTAAATTTCTTCCATTAATTGGGTGAAAACAGGAAGTTAATCCTACTCTGAAATTGGTTTAATGTATATGTAGGCCAATATGTTTAATATAAATCAACTTCATGTCAAGTTTTTGATGTCAGTTAGATTTGCATGTGCCCTTTTTTTTCTCTTGCTTTTCAACATTAATTGGCCGCTGGCCATATATATATATATATATCATATATATCTATCAATACATGCAAGCTTGCAGTAGATTGCAAGAAAGGGATGGAGTATAAGTGGACCTAATGTTCGCAGAAGTCTGTGATACATCACCAGAGAAAGACGTCTAGCATTTCACTAAAAGATAGTCATTTTGGTAAAAAAAAAAAAAAGCTTTAAAAATGAAACATGGATGAATCATTAACAAAAAGATCATTTTTAATGGCAGACTATCATGCTAAACCCAGGGTCAAGACAATTCAAGCCTTTTTAACGTACCGTGTAGAGCGGAGACACCAAAGCCATTGCTGTAGAGGGATGCGTGGTGGTCCACGGTCTCAGACACCTCTGACTTCTCATCGCCCACACCACTCATTGCGCTGGTGGAGCGGGAGTGCTCCTTACTGCGACGCTGGGCTTGGACTGAAACAATGGGACAAACATGTCAGCATTACCTCCTCTTTGACAGACTGTCGTCAAGCAAGGAAGGTGGCAAATGAATATACATCCACAGTATAGGGTGTACAACTGCCCAACAGGTCATTATACAAGTGCAGGTGAGTCAAGGATGCCACAACTGCCCAATCACAATCAAGTATTCCAGAGAGCTGTTCAAATAAAGCCTAAAGGTTCTAAATTCTTTTCATTCTTTATTTAGGGGTAAAACGAAGTTTGATATAAGTATGCAGTGGTATACTGTTAGCGAACATCGCGACGCCACCCACTCTGATGAAAGCAGCATTTAAATTAAAATATTATTAAATATTAAATATAAAATATAAATTAATTAAAATATAAATGTGTGCTACGTGCTTTCCTCAACAGAGAGCATTTTTTATAAAAAGCATTTGATCACAGAAACATGTTTGCACAAGCTCTGCAAATTAGCACTTCCATGATCATGCATTTAAATTGTACTTTATTCAATATATTGAATAAAGAGACATCTCACCTCCAAGGATGAAGTGAACCTAGAGAAAAGTTAAGTGGGAAAGAAGGTGGAGCCTCAGTGCACACCTCCTATGATGTAATTGTCATGGACCAATGGTAGTACAAAGGTGTTTTGCAGTCGGTATGAACTTCTCCAGAAAGTTTGCTTTGGCAAGCCATTTCAAACTCCCAAAAAACGAAACGAACTTCGTTTTGGCCAGATTTTGTTCAAAATTATATCAGTTCGTTCTTCGATTTCACTTGAAGTGTATCGGGGCCTTAAGTCCAGTCACAGCAGAGGAGTGTCCTACCTGACATCATATGAAGACTTCTGGACTGGATGTTGTCCTCGGCAGGGTCATAGTCAAAGACAGAGCCGGGGTTTGTGCGCCACACACGCAGATCTTTGAGAAAAAGGAAACCTAGTTTATTGAATGTCTGTGTATATAATTCTTTACATATTGTAAGAGGCATGTTTTTCTATATTTATGGGAAGAGAATTCTGTTTCTAAACTCAAGTGTGGTAAGTGTGCACAGAACACACCAGTGGTGGTCTCCTGATCGTGCTCCTCTGCACGTCTCCTCTCCATCTCCACCACACGTCTCTGGATGCCGCGGTAGCTGATGTCACTGAAGTCCTGGGTGTTCCTCTTCACGCGCTCAGTGACGGGGTCAGAGATGGTGGGGGTGAAGCTGCCCTTACTCTTCTCAAAGTCCTGGTGGTATCTGACCTGAGAAGACCCACAGACAGTAATACATGAGGCAGGAGACGCAAAGAAACTTACAGCAAACATGAGTTTTAAAGTGGACCTTAAAATAAAGTTGAGATGCAACAGGTTGCCCTTCATATAGTATAGAAAAATCAGTGGATACATATTGCAACCTATTGATAAAGGTGTGAATTCAAAAATAATCTTACTCCAGAAATGATACGCTGGGTTTCTTTAACACGTCTCATCTCAGGGGTGTCCAGCACAAAGGCGGCCTTGCCCTGCACCTGCTTACGGAAGCTGTCCGAGTACAGAACCTGGACACGAGACAACACCGCACATACATATATTAGAAACCAAATCATTCTGGAATTCATTTTTGTATCAAGACCCTGTGGAAGACACACCAGGAAATCATGACATTAGACAGACAAATGACATGAACCCCCCCTGGGTGTTATTGTGATTTCAGACAGATGAATTAGAAGGGTCTTCAGAGGGCTGGATTAAAAGAAGATGGGTCCCGAGATGAAGTTGAAGATGAAGATGTAGTGATGATGATCGGTTACAGCATTACATTCAGAATATGGAAGAGTACAGTTAATTTTATTAGCCTCCTACATGAAATGAAGGTATTAGAGTGGTTATGTGTACACATGACACACAAACACACACTCATGTCCTGTGGCTGTGAGTACCGCGCTAATCTGCAATTGGTTCCGTTTGACCCGCTCCATCTCTGGAGTGAACACCACAGGCGTTCCCTTCGCAGACAGGTCCTTATACAAAACCTAGAGTAGAAAAGAACAGCGCCCCCCAGAGGACAGTCAGACACTAAACACCATGACAGACGCAAGAGTTTTGGAGAGCAGTCACATCAAACATCACACACAACGCACAATGAGCTTATATCCCAGATTTAAAAAGGGAAGGGAATACGACAAATGTGGGATACAAGAGCTCATCTGGTATTGGATTAGCAACAATGTCTGGAGTTGAATAAGTCCATATATTTGAGCTCACAGCAGAAAGGGGACCTAACTAGGGTGGAATATGATGTGGTCAGTTACATTAGATGAAAATGGGGTTTAAGCATTACATTTCATACGCTTCAATTGTTTCGCATCAATGATGGGATTGTATAAGTTGGAAATGAAGAAGTATACTGGAAGCGTTAATGGGATCAGAGCCACACTCAAGTAAACCCTTGTGGAGCTTCCACTGCCGAGCTGATGTGCTTCTGATTCTCTTTGACCCGCTTCATCTCGGGGAGGTCCGGTATGGCTGTACCTTGACCCATCGATTTCTTGTATTTTATCTACCCAAGGATTAATTTTGACATATCAAATAACACAAAAATGAACCAAAACAGCTAGAGAATGAACACACACAAAGATGACATACACGACAATATAAGCCCTGTTCCAAACCCTTAGTTTAGCTGCCTTCTAAAATTGTATCATAAGTGCCCAAAAGTGGAGTATTTGTACATATTCACATAGACAGCTCTACACAAATAGCATAAAATTACATAAAGGTGCCAAAACAGTTTTCAGGTCAGAAGCGTGCTTATGATGCTTTAAAATACTTTCTAGAATAGGCCGCTTGTTAGGTTTGGGAGCAAAGCAATTGTGTTTAAGGTATCGATAATGTTGTTGATAAACTGCAAGGCTTCGTAAAATGAATAAATAAAAAAACTTCAATTGAAGTGTATGGGTTAGTACCTAATTATTAAATGAAAGAATTGCTAATTATTAACCTACATCTAAATTAAAAACTAAGTATTACCAAGGTTTTTAACAGGATAATGTGGGACAGGATTTTGTCACATGAGCTAGATGAGAGTTATACATATTGTTATAAATGATGGATTTGATGCAGTGATTTATTCTTAGGGTCAGTAGAGGGACTAGTATAAACAGACGGAGGCTAAAAGGTTTTCTTAGATGATGGAGAGACGAGGAACAGCGAATGTTTTACGGCTGGGATAGATAGGTCACACCGCAGTGTACCGTGCTAATATTTTGCTGATTGCGTTAAACTCTCTCCATCTCTGAGGTTTCTGAAATAGCTGTTCCTACTCCCAAATCTTGCTTGTATTGGATCTTTAAGCTTGTAGAGGCAATGGGGGCAAAAAAAGGTAAAAATGTCAATAATCTTCAAATATTAATGTGTAAAACGAAATGCAAAACTGTTGAAATAAAACACAAAACACATGAAAATAAAAGTATAGAAAACGAACATTGATCTCTAGCAAAATAAATAAATAAATAAAATGCGGTAGAGCAATTATATATGGTATGAGATATGAACACTACTGTTCAAAAGTGTAGGGTAAATATTTTATAATTTCATTCAGCAAGAATGCATTAAATTGTTCAGCCAAGACATTTATAATGTTACAAAATATTTCAAATTCAAATAAATGCTGTTCCTTTGAACTTTTTATCCATTAAAACAATTGTGAAAAATATATTACAATAAAAAACATTTCATTTCATTTGTAATAATATTTCATAATATTACTGGTTTTACTGTATTTTTCACAAATGCAAACAAGTGCAGTCTTGGTGAATATAACAGACGGCTTTTAAACAGTAGTGTATGAACATAAAATAAAACAGTAGAGGGGGACGTTTGGGTTATTTTGGGATGTTTATCCTTAAAAACTGAAGATGGGTGAAATTAAAGAACATTAAAGAATGAAAGAATATATTTGTCTAAACAAGGAGTCTTCTTCAAAGAGGAAACGCTACCGAGCTGATGTTCTTCTGAGTTTCCTGTACACGCTTCACCTCAGGAAGGTCGGCTACAGATATGCCTTAACTTAGTGAATTCCTGTATTTAATCTAATACACACTTCAGTCCATTAAGAACATGGAACAGTTTTAAACAATGCAACACTAGTCAAGTCTTGAGACCAGTGTCAAATGAAGATGGATAAATGCATGGGCCGTGTTATTTAATGTTATTTAAAAATGATGAGAGGAAGTGCCTATTCATTTCAACTCAGTGAAACATTAAAATTATAGCTTGATATTAGATGGAATATATTAGAATGAATGTTTGTGTTTGATATTACTTTGCTTAGGATACTGACGTAATTTTGACTAAAATCAGGAGGCATTTATTGGGCCCTCCAACAGGAAGCAGGGTGAATGATGGAGTCACACCACAATGTACCGTGCTAATAGCCTCATGATTGTGTTTAACCCTCTTCATCTCAGGGGGTTCAGATATAAGCTGTTCCTTGACCAAGCTTCTCCTTGTATTGGATCTTTGGGATCGTACAAGCATAAGGAGGCATTAACATTTGTTTTTTGTTATCCCTTGGGATAGGTAGTTTTCATTTGTTTGTCTGGGGACACTTCAGAATTTGCCCTTGCAACATAAAAACAGACTAAACATGGGAGAAAAGGACAAACAAGAAACAGAAAGATTTCAAACACACATCACTGAAGACAAATACAAACCAGAAACTGAAGCAAGATGTAAAATATGTAAAAGTAAGATTGTAAAATGGTTAGAGATATTGTTTAGGATGAAGAAAGGTCAACAGCATCAAATTTGTTGATTACCGTTAGTGGCTTTGCTAGTTTAGTTAATGACTATATTAGACTTAGGTCTGTTTAGGATATCTATATTTACATGATATAAAAAGTGTTAACAAGAAATGTGTTAACTTGTGGTTGCAGTACAGAAAAAAAGAAAAAAGGTGTTGTAAAGCAAGAAATGGAAAAAGTTTGTGGTTAGAATGTAGGAAGAAAATGATACTCATTGGGCAGTAGGTACCGAGCTGAAATTCTTTGTATTTTCTTTAACACGAAGCATTTCAGGGGTGTCCTTTAATGCTGAAACTTTGCCCCTTACTGTTTTTAAGGCCAATCTTGTACTGAAGCTAAAAAGAAAAGAGCACACAGGCAGTCAAAAATGACACAAAAATGTAGCAAGAGAACACAGTGCCACCAAAAATGTTCAGATTCATCTAGAGAGATTTGTGATGTAGACAACTACTGTAACTTAGCCAGCATAAGAAATGTAAGGCTACTCTTTTCATATCTGCCTCTCATTTATATTTCTCATAGACAAACAGGAAGCACGGGGACCAAAGACAACAAAGGATACAAATATTACATATAAGCGAAGATGAATAAAACAGGAAGATAATATGGACCGGCTCAAACCCTTGAAAGAAACACTTACAGTGCTGAAGTTCTTCTGGTTCTCACGCACTCTTTGCATCTCAGGAGTGTCCAACACAGGCACATAGTGTGACATGGTCTTTTCAGCCTCCTCCTTGTACTTTTTCTGTAGGATGAAATACAAAAATGGCAATACTGCATTGACAGAATTTGTTAAAGTTGAACTGTTCATGATATTACACTTAAACAATCAATATCTGTTATAAATCAGACACTGGATAATAGCTTTAGGACTTTTCACTTTCCACACATAAGGTAAAAAATGGCCAAAAAGCTTTTTTTTTTTTTTTTTTTTTTTTTTTTTTTTTACCAATAGTTAGTGAAAATAATGGCGATAACCTTCAGAAACTGTTCGTGGACAAAAGACGTCAAGCTGAAAAAATATATATACCGTTATCAAATGGTGTCTACTATGTGAATCCCTGATTTGTGTGAATTTGTAATTTTCTGCCAACACATGTGCAATAAACATCAAAAGCCTCATACCTGGCTCACGATGTTCCTGATCTGCTGAGCGTGGAGGATGTCCAGGGGTGTCAATGACTGTGGTGTATGTGGCTCTGTCATGCTCAGCGCTCTGCTTGTACTTGGCCTGGGAAACAAATCCATGTATCAATTCATGTTGAAATGTTTGATGCTGATAGGTGAAGGAATCACCTCACAACTCAGGGAAACATTTAAGTGATGGGTTGAAGATCGTTTGTGTACCTGACTGAGGATATCTGTGGCATTCTTTGCCCTCAAGAAGTCTGGGAGTGTCATTAGCCAAAGCCAACATGCCCCTTCCTTTGATATCCTGCTCCAATGATTTCTTGTACTCTCTCTGCAGGAAATGGGCAGACATGATCATACTCATGTGACCAAGTGCATATGTTTGTGTTAATCAGTGATATTTACATTCACACCAAAAATCATTCCTGTGGGCTACAATCACTATAGTAAAGCTGCCATAAAAACGGCAAAGAATAAGAGGATATTAACATCAAAGGTGTAAACAAATAATAATAAAAATAAGGGAGGTCATTAGAACTGAAAGACAACTTGACATTTAGTGGGAGTTCTTTGTGCTTTACCAAACTTGGTTAGATGGCAAACCAAAGGAAACCCCATTAGCTTGATTAGTTTTCACATTAGCAAGAGGCAAAATGGACTATTTCTGTCTGATTAGTGTGTTGAGGAGGAAATGGTGTTGTGGCAGAGGACTGCAGGTAAGATAATTCAGCTGACTTTAGCCATCCTACCTCACACAGAATCTGAGTAGCATTCTTTGCTCTCAAGTAACTCAGGAGTTTCCTCCAGCACTGTAAGACCTTTACCCTTCACTCTTCCTCTAGATCCCTCTTGTACTCTTTCTACAAGGCGGAGAAGAACTGAAAGACTGCAGACACATAGCACACACAAACATAGACACAGTACTGTGCAGTGCTGTGCTCACAGACATTTCTTTCAACGTCACCAAGCATTTGCTCAAGGTTTGAGATAAAGCTCATATCCGGAATAGAATCAAGGTGCATGTTGTCCAGACACCATTAAAGTAACTGAGTACAGTCTACCAATGAGCAAATGCATTGCTGAGTTTGAAAAGCAACCTGATGTAGACATAAACAATGCTTAACAGAAATTTCACAGGCAAAGAATATTGGCAAAAACATTGCTGAGACTCCTTAACATGTACATTCTTTTCGAAGCAGCATTCAAATGATTTTGAAGCCAAACTAAGATCTAACACCGTTCAAATAAAATAAATTAAAAATAGATTTAATGTAAGTTTAAAAAAAATCACCACAAAAATTTGACAAACCTTGATAACAGGGTCCCCCACACCTTTTGATCAATGAATTTTAATGACATTTCTAGTCAGTCATGAGAAATCATAAACAAATATTTAAAAGAGATTGCACAATTATGCATTTACGAGCCGAATCCGAGCATAACTTGACTTTCATGTCTATGTCTTGACACGTTCGTGATTTTTTGGAACTTTGTTAATTTCCTTGCCTTGAATCACAATTCCAAAAACCTGGGAAATCCTGCCCTTCAATTAAATGTCCTAACATCTCCAGGTCTTCCATTACTGTGGGAACCTTGTGAAAACAAACAGCAAAAGAAAACACACACCATGCGCGCACAAGGCACACACACACACACACACATATAGATGTTGGAAGGGGAAGGAATTACTGAGGTGTATTACAGTGGAAGGATGCTTCATGCATAACTAACTATAACCTACTCATGTGTAATGGAACTTCAAAGACACTCATGGAAGGAT